>NC_081359.1:114800969-114808469 GCF_030684315.1 Stegostoma tigrinum | reverse complement strand
CTAACCCTAACCCTAACCCTAACCCTATCCCTAACCCTAACCCTAACCCTAACCCTAACCCTAACCCTAACCCTAACCCTAACCCTAACCCTAACCCTAACCCTAACCCTAACCCTAACCCTAACCCTAACCCTAACCCTAACCCTAACCCTAACCCTAACCCTAACCCTAACCCTAACCCTAACCCTAACCCTAACCCTAACCCTAACCCTAACCCTAACCCTAACCCTAACCCTAACCCTAACCCTAACCCTAACCCTAACCCTAACCCTAACCCTAACCCTAACCCTAACCCTAACCCTAACCCTAACCCTAACCCTAACCCTAACCCTAACCCTAACCCTAACCCTAACCCTAACCCTAACCCTAACCCTAACCCTAACCCTAACCCTAACCCTAACCCTAACCCTAACCCTAACCCTAACCCTAACCCTAACCCTAACCCTAACCCTAACCCTAACCCTAACCCTAACCCTAACCCTAACCCTAACCCTAACCCTAACCCTAACCCTAACCCTAACCCTAACCCTAACCCTAACCCTAACCCTAACCCTAACCCTAACCCTAACCCTAACCCTAACCCTAACCCTAACCCTAACCCTAACCCTAACCCTAACCCTAACCCTAACCCTAACCCTAACCCTAACCCTAACCCTAACCCTAACCCTAACCCTAACCCTAACCCTAACCCTAACCCTAACCCTAACCCTAACCCTAACCCTAACCCTAACCCTAACCCTAACCCTAACCCTAACCCTAACCCTAACCCTAACCCTAACCCTAACCCTAACCCTAACCCTAACCCTAACCCTAACCCTAACCCTAACCCTAACCCTAACCCTAACCCTAACCCTAACCCTAACCCTAACCCTAACCCTAACCCTAACCCTAACCCTAACCCTAACCCTAACCCTAACCCTAACCCTAACCCTAACCCTAACCCTAACCCTAACCCTAACCCTAACCCTAACCCTAACCCTAACCCTAACCCTAACCCTAACCCTAACCCTAACCCTAACCCTAACCCTAACCCTAACCCTAACCCTAACCCTAACCCTAACCCTAACCCTAACCCTAACCCTAACCCTAACCCTAACCCTAACCCTAACCCTAACCCTAACCCTAACCCTAACCCTAACCCTAACCCTAACCCTAACCCTAACCCTAACCCTAACCCTAACCCTAACCCTAACCCTAACCCTAACCCTAACCCTAACCCTAACCCTAACCCTAACCCTAACCCTAACCCTAACCCTAACCCTAACCCTAACCCTAACCCTAACCCTAACCCTAACCCTAACCCTAACCCTAACCCTAACCCTAACCCTAACCCTAACCCTAACCCTAACCCTAACCCTAACCCTAACCCTAACCCTAACCCTAACCCTAACCCTAACCCTAACCCTAACCCTAACCCTAACCCTAACCCTAACCCTAACCCTAACCCTAACCCTAACCCTAACCCTAACCCTAACCCTAACCCTAACCCTAACCCTAACCCTAACCCTAACCCTAACCCTAACCCTAACCCTAACCCTAACCCTAACCCTAACCCTAACCCTAACCCTAACCCTAACCCTAACCCTAACCCTAACCCTAACCCTAACCCTAACCCTAACCCTAACCCTAACCCTAACCCTAACCCTAACCCTAACCCTAACCCTAACCCTAACCCTAACCCTAACCCTAACCCTAACCCTAACCCTAACCCTAACCCTAACCCTAACCCTAACCCTAACCCTAACCCTAACCCTAACCCTAACCCTAACCCTAACCCTAACCCTAACCCTAACCCTAACCCTAACCCTAACCCTAACCCTAACCCTAACCCTAACCCTAACCCTAACCCTAACCCTAACCCTAACCCTAACCCTAACCCTAACCCTAACCCTAACCCTAACCCTAACCCTAACCCTAACCCTAACCCTAACCCTAACCCTAACCCTAACCCTAACCCTAACCCTAACCCTAACCCTAACCCTAACCCTAACCCTAACCCTAACCCTAACCCTAACCCTAACCCTAACCCTAACCCTAACCCTAACCCTAACCCTAACCCTAACCCTAACCCTAACCCTAACCCTAACCCTAACCCTAACCCTAACCCTAACCCTAACCCTAACCCTAACCCTAACCCTAACCCTAACCCTAACCCTAACCCTAACCCTAACCCTAACCCTAACCCTAACCCTAACCCTAACCCTAACCCTAACCCTAACCCTAACCCTAACCCTAACCCTAACCCTAACCCTAACCCTAACCCTAACCCTAACCCTAACCCTAACCCTAACCCTAACCCTAACCCTAACCCTAACCCTAACCCTAACCCTAACCCTAACCCTAACCCTAACCCTAACCCTAACCCTAACCCTAACCCTAACCCTAACCCTAACCCTAACCCTAACCCTAACCCTAACCCTAACCCTAACCCTAACCCTAACCCTAACCCTAACCCTAACCCTAACCCTAACCCTAACCCTAACCCTAACCCTAACCCTAACCCTAACCCTAACCCTAACCCTAACCCTAACCCTAACCCTAACCCTAACCCTAACCCTAACCCTAACCCTAACCCTAACCCTAACCCTAACCCTAACCCTAACCCTAACCCTAACCCTAACCCTAACCCTAACCCTAACCCTAACCCTAACCCTAACCCTAACCCTAACCCTAACCCTAACCCTAACCCTAACCCTAACCCTAACCCTAACCCTAACCCTAACCCTAACCCTAACCCTAACCCTAACCCTAACCCTAACCCTAACCCTAACCCTAACCCTAACCCTAACCCTAACCCTAACCCTAACCCTAACCCTAACCCTAACCCTAACCCTAACCCTAACCCTAACCCTAACCCTAACCCTAACCCTAACCCTAACCCTAACCCTAACCCTAACCCTAACCCTAACCCTAACCCTAACCCTAACCCTAACCCTAACCCTAACCCTAACCCTAACCCTAACCCTAACCCTAACCCTAACCCTAACCCTAACCCTAACCCTAACCCTAACCCTAACCCTAACCCTAACCCTAACCCTAACCCTAACCCTAACCCTAACCCTAACCCTAACCCTAACCCTAACCCTAACCCTAACCCTAACCCTAACCCTAACCCTAACCCTAACCCTAACCCTAACCCTAACCCTAACCCTAACCCTAACCCTAACCCTAACCCTAACCCTAACCCTAACCCTAACCCTAACCCTAACCCTAACCCTAACCCTAACCCTAACCCTAACCCTAACCCTAACCCTAACCCTAACCCTAACCCTAACCCTAACCCTAACCCTAACCCTAACCCTAACCCTAACCCTAACCCTAACCCTAACCCTAACCCTAACCCTAACCCTAACCCTAACCCTAACCCTAACCCTAACCCTAACCCTAACCCTAACCCTAACCCTAACCCTAACCCTAACCCTAACCCTAACCCTAACCCTAACCCTAACCCTAACCCTAACCCTAACCCTAACCCTAACCCTAACCCTAACCCTAACCCTAACCCTAACCCTAACCCTAACCCTAACCCTAACCCTAACCCTAACCCTAACCCTAACCCTAACCCTAACCCTAACCCTAACCCTAACCCTAACCCTAACCCTAACCCTAACCCTAACCCTAACCCTAACCCTAACCCTAACCCTAACCCTAACCCTAACCCTAACCCTAACCCTAACCCTAACCCTAACCCTAACCCTAACCCTAACCCTAACCCTAACCCTAACCCTAACCCTAACCCTAACCCTAACCCTAACCCTAACCCTAACCCTAACCCTAACCCTAACCCTAACCCTAACCCTAACCCTAACCCTAACCCTAACCCTAACCCTAACCCTAACCCTAACCCTAACCCTAACCCTAACCCTAACCCTAACCCTAACCCTAACCCTAACCCTAACCCTAACCCTAACCCTAACCCTAACCCTAACCCTAACCCTAACCCTAACCCTAACCCTAACCCTAACCCTAACCACCCTAACCCTAACCCTAACCCTAACCCTAACCCTAACCCTAACCCTAACCCTAACCCTAACCCTAACCCTAACCCTAACCCTAACCCTAACCCTAACCCTAACCCTAACCCTAACCCTAACCCTAACCCTAACCCTAACCCTAACCCTAACCCTAACCCTAACCCTAACCCTAACCCTAACCCTAACCCTAACCCTAACCCTAACCCTAACCCTAACCCTAACCCTAACCCTAACCCTAACCCTAACCCTAACCCTAACCCTAACCCTAACCCTAACCCTAACCCTAACCCTAACCCTAACCCTAACCCTAACCCTAACCCTAACCCTAACCCTAACCCTAACCCTAACCCTAACCCTAACCCTAACCCTAACCCTAACCCTAACCCTAACCCTAACCCTAACCCTAACCCTAACCCTAACCCTAACCCTAACCCTAACCCTAACCCTAACCCTAACCCTAACCCTAACCCTAACCCTAACCCTAACCCTAACCCTAACCCTAACCCTAACCCTAACCCTAACCCTAACCCTAACCCTAACCCTAACCCTAACCCTAACCCTAACCCTAACCCTAACCCTAACCCTAACCCTAACCCTAACCCTAACCCTAACCCTAACCCTAACCCTAACCCTAACCCTAACCCTAACCCTAACCCTAACCCTAACCCTAACCCTAACCCTAACCCTAACCCTAACCCTAACCCTAACCCTAACCCTAACCCTAACCCTAACCCTAACCCTAACCCTAACCCTAACCCTAACCCTAACCCTAACCCTAACCCTAACCCTAACCCTAACCCTAACCCTAACCCTAACCCTAACCCTAACCCTAACCCTAACCCTAACCCTAACCCTAACCCTAACCCTAACCCTAACCCTAACCCTAACCCTAACCCTAACCCTAACCCTAACCCTAACCCTAACCCTAACCCTAACCCTAACCCTAACCCTAACCCTAACCCTAACCCTAACCCTAACCCTAACCCTAACCCTAACCCTAACCCTAACCCTAACCCTAACCCTAACCCTAACCCTAACCCTAACCCTAACCCTAACCCTAACCCTAACCCTAACCCTAACCCTAACCCTAACCCTAACCCTAACCCTAACCCTAACCCTAACCCTAACCCTAACCCTAACCCTAACCCTAACCCTAACCCTAACCCTAACCCTAACCCTAACCCTAACCCTAACCCTAACCCTAACCCTAACCCTAACCCTAACCCTAACCCTAACCCTAACCCTAACCCTAACCCTAACCCTAACCCTAACCCTAACCCTAACCCTAACCCTAACCCTAACCCTAACCCTAACCCTAACCCTAACCCTAACCCTAACCCTAACCCTAACCCTAACCCTAACCCTAACCCTAACCCTAACCCTAACCCTAACCCTAACCCTAACCCTAACCCTAACCCTAACCCTAACCCTAACCCTAACCCTAACCCTAACCCTAACCCTAACCCTAACCCTAACCCTAACCCTAACCCTAACCCTAACCCTAACCCTAACCCTAACCCTAACCCTAACCCTAACCCTAACCCTAACCCTAACCCTAACCCTAACCCTAACCCTAACCCTAACCCTAACCCTAACCCTAACCCTAACCCTAACCCTAACCCTAACCCTAACCCTAACCCTAACCCTAACCCTAACCCTAACCCTAACCCTAACCCTAACCCTAACCCTAACCCTAACCCTAACCCTAACCCTAACCCTAACCCTAACCCTAACCCTAACCCTAACCCTAACCCTAACCCTAACCCTAACCCTAACCCTACCCTAACCCTAACCCTAACCCTAACCCTAACCCTAACCCTAACCCTAACCCTAACCCTAACCCTAACCCTAACCCTAACCCTAACCCTAACCCTAACCCTAACCCTAACCCTAACCCTAACCCTAACCCTAACCCTAACCCTAACCCTAACCCTAACCCTAACCCTAACCCTAACCCTAACCCTAACCCTAACCCTAACCCTAACCCTAACCCTAACCCTAACCCTAACCCTAACCCTAACCCTAACCCTAACCCTAACCCTAACCCTAACCCTAACCCTAACCCTAACCCTAACCCTAACCCTAACCCTAACCCTAACCCTAACCCTAACCCTAACCCTAACCCTAACCCTAACCCTAACCCTAACCCTAACCCTAACCCTAACCCTAACCCTAACCCTAACCCTAACCCTAACCCTAACCCTAACCCTAACCCTAACCCTAACCCTAACCCTAACCCTAACCCTAACCCTAACCCTAACCCTAACCCTAACCCTAACCCTAACCCTAACCCTAACCCTAACCCTAACCCTAACCCTAACCCTAACCCTAACCCTAACCCTAACCCTAACCCTAACCCTAACCCTAACCCTAACCCTAACCCTAACCCTAACCCTAACCCTAACCCTAACCCTAACCCTAACCCTAACCCTAACCCTAACCCTAACCCTAACCCTAACCCTAACCCTAACCCTAACCCTAACCCTAACCCTAACCCTAACCCTAACCCTAACCCTAACCCTAACCCTAACCCTAACCCTAACCCTAACCCTAACCCTAACCCTAACCCTAACCCTAACCCTAACCCTAACCCTAACCCTAACCCTAACCCTAACCCTAACCCTAACCCTAACCCTAACCCTAACCCTAACCCTAACCCTAACCCTAACCCTAACCCTAACCCTAACCCTAACCCTAACCCTAACCCTAACCCTAACCCTAACCCTAACCCTAACCCTAACCCTAACCCTAACCCTAACCCTAACCCTAACCCTAACCCTAACCCTAACCCTAACCCTAACCCTAACCCTAACCCTAACCCTAACCCTAACCCTAACCCTAACCCTAACCCTAACCCTAACCCTAACCCTAACCCTAACCCTAACCCTAACCCTAACCCTAACCCTAACCCTAACCCTAACCCTAACCCTAACCCTAACCCTAACCCTAACCCTAACCCTAACCCTAACCCTAACCCTAACCCTAACCCTAACCCTAACCCTAACCCTAACCCTAACCCTAACCCTAACCCTAACCCTAACCCTAACCCTAACCCTAACCCTAACCCTAACCCTAACCCTAACCCTAACCCTAACCCTAACCCTAACCCTAACCCTAACCCTAACCCTAACCCTAACCCTAACCCTAACCCTAACCCTAACCCTAACCCTAACCCTAACCCTAACCCTAACCCTAACCCTAACCCTAACCCTAACCCTAACCCTAACCCTAACCCTAACCCTAACCCTAACCCTAACCCTAACCCTAACCCTAACCCTAACCCTAACCCTAACCCTAACCCTAACCCTAACCCTAACCCTAACCCTAACCCTAACCCTAACCCTAACCCTAACCCTAACCCTAACCCTAACCCTAACCCTAACCCTAACCCTAACCCTAACCCTAACCCTAACCCTAACCCTAACCCTAACCCTAACCCTAACCCTAACCCTAACCCTAACCCTAACCCTAACCCTAACCCTAACCCTAACCCTAACCCTAACCCTAACCCTAACCCTAACCCTAA
>NC_081359.1:114630969-114788469 GCF_030684315.1 Stegostoma tigrinum | reverse complement strand
CTGCTTCGGCCACTCTGTTTCCACCACTCTGTTTCAGCCACTCTGTTTCTGCCACTCTCCTTCTGCCACTTTGTTTCTTCCTCACTTTTTTGGCCACTCTGCTTCGGCCACTCTGATTCTGCCACTCTCCTTCTGCCACTCTGTGCCTGCCTCTGTGTTTCTGCCACTCTCTTTCAGCACTCTGTTTCTCTCACTGTGCTTCTGCCACTCTGTTTCTGCCACTCTGCTTCGGCCACGCTGTTGCTGCTGCTATGTATGCGCCACTCAGTTTCTGCCACGCTGTTTCCGCCACTCTGTTTCCCGACAATCTGTTTCACCCACTCTGTTTCTGCCCCTCTGTTTCTGACACTATGTTACTGCCAGACGGTTTCGACCACTCTGTTTCTGCCACTCTGTTTCTGTTTCTCTGATTCTGCCACTCTGTTTCAGCCACTCTGTTTCTGCCACTCTCTTTCGGCCACTCTGTTTCTGCCACTCTGTTCCTGCCACTCTATACCTACCACACTGCTTCTGCGACTCTGTTTCTGCCATATAGTTTCTGCTACTCTGTTCATGCCACTCTCCTTGTGCCACAATGTTTCTGCCACTCTGTTTCTGCCTCTCTTTTTGGCCACTCTGTTTCTGCCACTCTATTTCTGCCACTCTGCTTCTGCCTCTCTGTTTCTGTCACTCTACTTTTGCCACTCTGTTTCATCCACTCTGTCTCTGCCACTCTGTTCCTGTCACTCTGTTTCTGCCACCCTGCTTCTGCCCCTCTGTTTCTGCCACTCTGTTTCTGCCACCCTGCTTCTGCCACTCTGTTTCTGCCACTCTTTTTCTGTCACTCTCTTTCTGCCACTCAGCCCCTGCCACTCTGTGCCTGCCTCTCTGTTTCTGCCACTCTCCTTCTGCCACTTTGTTTCTTCCTCACTTTTTTGGCCACTCTGCTTCTGCCACTCTGTTTCAGCAACTTTGTTGCTGCTAATCTCTTTCTGTCAGTCTGTTTCAGCCACTCTGTTTCTTCCACTATGTTTCTGCCACTCTCTTTCTGCCACTCTGCTTCTGCCACTCTGTTTCTGCCACTCAGCTTCGGCCGCACTGTTTCTGCTGCTACGTATGCGCCACTCAGTTTCTGCCATGCTGTTTCCGCCACTCTGTTTCCCAACAATCTGTTTCAGCCACCCTACCTCTGCCCCTCTGTTTCTGACACTATGTTACTGCCAGACGGTTTCAACCACTCTGTTTTTGCCACTCTGTTTCTGTTTCTCTGATTCTGCCACTCTGTTTCTGCCACCCTGCTTCTGCCACTCTGTTCGTGCCACTCTGTTTCTGCCACTCTCCTTCTGCCACTTTGTTTCTTCTTCCTTTTTTGGCCACTCTGCTTCTGCCGCTCTGTTTCTGCCACTCAGCTCCTGCCACTCTGTTCGTGCCACTCTGTTTCTGCCAATCTCCTTCTGCCACTCTGTTCGTGCCACTCTGTTTCTGCCGATCTCCTTCTGCCACTCTGTGCCTGCCCCTCTGTCTCTGCCACTCTCTTTTTGCACTCTGTTTCTGCCACTCTGCTTCTGCCACTCTGTTTCTGTCACTCTGTTGCTGCCACTCTGTTTCTGCCACTCTGTTTCTGCCACTCTGTTTCTGTCACTCTGTTTCTGCCACTCTGTTTCTGCCACTCTGCTTCTGCCACTCTGTTTCTGTCACTCTACTTTCGCCACTCTGCTTCTGCCACTCTGTTTCTTCCACTCTGTTTCTGCCCCGCTGTTTCTGCCTCTCTCTTTCACATCTTCACTTTCTCATTCTCTGTTTGTCATCCTCTGTTTCTCATTGCCTAAATCTGGCACTTTGTTTAAATCATTTGTTCTCACTCCTTGTTTCTGCCCCTCAGTTTCTCATCCTGTGTTTCTGCCTGTCTGATTCTTCCAATCTGTTTATCATTCCCTCCTTCTCATCCTATATTTCTAATCCTCTGTTTCTCATGCTCTGTTGCTGCCACTCTGTTTATTCCCCTCTCTTTCTCTTTCTTCTGTTCTCATTCCCTCTTTATCATCCTTTGTTTCATATCCTCTGTGTCTTCCTCACAGATTCTGCACATCTGTTTCTATCCCTCAAATTATTCTCCTCTGTTTTACATTCTTTGTTTCTGCCCCTTTGTTTCTTGTCCTCTCCTTCTCATCCTCAATTTCAATGCCATTGTTTCTCATGCTGTGTTTCTGACATTCTTTTTCTCATCCTCTGTTTCTCATTCAATGTTTGTCATCCTCTGTTTCTCCCCCTTCATTTGTGCCACTTTGGTTCTCAGACTCTGTAATTCTCTGGCCCACTCTTTCCATCTCTCTCTCTCTCACTCATTCTCTGTTACTCACCCTCCATTTCATGTTCCCTATTTCAGCCTCTATGTTACTCATTCTGTTTCTGCCCCTCTGTTTCACATCTTCTGTTTCTCACTCTCTGTTTCTCATTCTCTGTTTCTGACACTTTGTTTCACATCCTTCATTCTCATCCTCTGTTTCTGCCCCTCTGTTTATTCCACTCTGTTTCTGCCCAACTGTTTCTCCTCCACCATTTCTGCTTCTCTGTTTCTGCCCCTCTGTTTCTCATCCTGTGCTTCTGCCCCTCTAAATCTTCTCCTCTGTTTATCATTCTCTCTTTCTCATCTTATATTTCTAATCCTCAGTTTCTTATTTTGTGTTACTGCCTTTCTGTTTCTCATCCTCTTCTTTTCCTTCTCTATTTCTGACCCTCTGTTTCATAGTGATTGTTTCTCACCCACTGTTTCTCACCCTCTGTTGCTGCATGCCTAAATCTCATCCTCTCTTTCTCATTCACTGTTTCTGACCCTCTGTTTTGCATTCTTTGTATCTGCCCCTCTTTTTATTCCCATCTGTTTGTCATTCTCTGCTTCTCATCCTTTATTTCTCATCCTCTCGGTTTCGCATTCTCGGTTTTGTTACCTCTGTTTCTGTCACTCCATTTCTCATTTTCTGTTTCTCATTCTCTGTTTCTGCCACATTGTGTCTGCTCTTCTGTTTGTCATCCTCTCTTTCTCACGCCATTGTTTTGTATTCTCTGTTTCAGCCCCTTTGTTTATGCTCCTCTGTTTGTCATTCACTGCTTCTCATTCTCTGTTTCCCAATCTCTCTTTCTGCTCCTCTGTATTTGCCCCTCTGTTTCTGCACCACTATTTTTGTGCCTCTATTACTGCTTCTCTTTTCCTCATCCGCTGCTGCTGCACATCTGTTTCTGACCCTGTTTCTCATCCACACTTTCTCTTCTCTGTGCCTAAACCTTTGTTTCACGTCCTTTGTTTCTGCCCCCTCTGTTTCTCATCACCCGTTTCTGTCCCTCTGTTTCTGCTCCTCTGTTTCTTACCCTCAGTATCTGACCCTGTGTATTTTATCCTCAGTTTCTGGCCCTCTCTTTCTCATTCTCTGTGTCTGCCCCTCTGTTTATTCCCTTCTCTTTAAAATTCTTCTGTTCCCATTCTCTGTTTCTCATCCTATGTTTCATATTCTCTGTATCTTTCCTGCTGTTTCTGCACATCTGTTTCTGCCCCTCAATTTACCCTCTTCTGTTTCTCCTCCTCTGTTTCCCATCCTGAGTTTCTGCTTCTCTGATTCTTTCCCTCTGTTTATCATTCACTCTTTTCTATCCTGTATCTCTAATCCTCTGTTTCCCATTCTCTGTTACTGCCACTCTCTTACTCACCCTCTTCTTCTCCTTCTCTATTTCTGAACCTCTGTTTCACATTCTTTGTTTCTCATCCTCTGTTTCTCACCCTCTGTTTCTGCACCTTTCTTTCTGCCTCTCTCTCTCTCTCATCAGGTCCATGTGTTTCTCATCCACTATCTCTCATCCCTTATAAGAAGGATGTTGAAGCTTTGGAAAGGGTGCAGAGGAGATTTACTAGGATGTTGCCTGGTATGGAGGGAAGGTCTTATCAGGAAAGGCTGAGGGACTTGAGGCTGTTTTCGTTAGAGAGAAGAAGGTTGAAAGGTGACTCAATTGAAACATATAAAATAATCAGAGGGTTAGATAGGGTGGATAGGGAGAGCCTTTTTCCTAGGATGGTGACGGCGAGCACGAGGGGGCATAGCTTTAAATTGAGGGGTGAAAGATATAGGACAGATGTCAGAGGTAGTTTCTATACTCAGAGAGTAGTAAGGGTATGGAACGCTTTGCCTGCAATGGTAGTAGATTCGCCAACTTTAGGTACATTTAAGTCATCATTGGACAAGCATATGGACGTACATGGCATACTGTAGGTTAGATGGGCTTGAGATCGATATGACAGGTCGGCACAACATCGAGGGCCGAAGCGCCTGTACTGTACTGTGCTGTAATGTTCTATGTTATGATTTCTAATCCTCTTTTTGCCATTCTCCCTTTCTGGACCCCCTGTTTCACATTCTCCCTTTCTGATTCTCTTTCTGTCATCCTCTGTTTCTCATTCTTTATTTCTCACCCTCTATTTCAGCACATTTGAATGTCATATCTGTTTGTCATCCTTTGTTTCTGACCCTCCATTTATTCCTTTCATTTTGTCTCTGCTTCTAATTCTCTGTTTCTCATCCTCTGTTTCTCATTCACTGGTTTAGCCCCTCTGTTTCTGTCAGTCCATTTCTCACCCTCTCCTTGTCATATTCTGTTTCTCCACCTCTGTTTTTGACTCTCAGCTCCTCATCTGTTACTAACCCTCTGTAATTAATTTTCTGTTTCTCATCCTTTTTTTTATATCCTCTGTCTCTCAATCACTGTTTCTGCCACTGTGTCTGCTCCTCTCTTCCTCATCCTCACTTTTTCGTCCCCCTTTTTTGCATCGTCTGCATCACCCCCTTTTGTTTATGCACCTATTTGAAATTGCCTGCTTCTCATTCTCTGTGTCCCAAACTCCCTTTCTGCTCCTCTGAATCTGCCCCTCTGTTTCTGCCTCACTGTTTCTGCCACTCTGTTTCTGCTGCTCTGTTCCTCATGCTCTTTTTCTGCCTGTCTGTTTCTGCCCCTCTGTTGCTCATCCTCTGTTCCCACTCTTCTCTTCTCATTTTTTGTTTGTCATTCTTATCTTATTCTGCCCCAGTGTTTCTGCATCCTTTGTTTCTCATTACCTGTTTCTCATCCTCTTTTGTTTCATTCTCTGCTTTTCATTCCCTGTTTCTCATCCTCTGTTTCTTATACTCTGTATCTGCCCCTCTGTTTCTTATCCCCTGTCTCTGCCTCTCAGTTTCAGCCCCTCTGTTTCTCATTCTGTGTTTCTGCCCCTCTGATTCTTCCCCTCTGTTTATTATTCTCTCTTTCCCATCCTGCATTTCTAATCCTGTTTCTCATTCTCCGTTACTGCCTCTCTGTTTCTCATCCTCTTCTCTCCTTCTCTATTTCTAATCCTCTGTTTCACATTTTTGTTTCCCATCCTCTGTTCCTCACCCTCTGTTTCTACATCTTTCTTTCTGCCTCTCTCTCTCTCATCAATGTTTCTGTCCCTGTGTTTCTCATCCACAACTTCTCATTCACTGTTTCTAATCCTCTTTTTGTCATTCTGTCTTTCTGACCCTCTATTTCACATCCCTGGTTTCTCGTCCTCTGTTTCTCATCGTGTTTCTCATTCTCTGTTTCTGCCCATCTGTTTCACATCCTCTGTTTCTGCCCCTTTTATCATCCTCTTCTTCTCATTCACCATTTCTAATCCTTTCTTCTCATCCTCCATTTCTGACCCTCTGTTTCACATCATTTGTTTCTCATCCTCTGTTTCTTCACCACACTTTCTGCCTCTCTGTTTCTTATCCTCTGTTTCTGTCTTCTGTTTCTCATACTCTGTTTTCTGCCCCTCTGTTTCTTACCCACTGTTTCTACCCCTCTGTTTCTTGCCCTCGATTTCTGCCCATCTGTATCTCATACTCTGTTTCTGCCTTTCTGTTTCACAACCTCTGTTTCTTTTGGCATTCTTTGTTTCTGCCCCTCTGATTGTTCCCCATGTTTCTGCCCCTCTGGTTCTCATTCTCTGTTTCTCAACCTCTATTTCACCTCCTCTGTTTCTGTATCTCTGTTTCTCATCATGTTTCTGAACTCTGTTTTATTGTCTCTGTTTCTACCACTCTCTCTATTCCCCTCTGTTTTTCATTCTCTGCTTCTCATTGTATTTCTCATCCTCTGTTTCATATTCCCTGATTTTGCCCCTCCATTTCTCATCCTCTGATTCTCATATTCTATTTCTCATTCTCTGTTTCTGCCCCTATGTTGCTCATCCTCTGTTTCGTATTCTCTGTTTTTGCCGCTCCATTTCTCATCCTCTGTTTCTGCCCCTCTGTTTCTGCTCCTCTGTTTCTGTCCTTCTGTTGTTGTCCCTCTGTGCTTGTCCTCTCCTTCTCATCCTCTATTTCCATACCTTTGTTTCGTATGCTGTGTTTCTGACCCTCTCTTTCTCATCCTATGTATCTCACCCTCTTTTTCTCATCCTCTTTTTCTCATTCACTGATTGTTATCCTTTGTTTCTGCCCCTCCGGTTCTCAGACTCTGTTTGTCATCCTCTGTTTCTGAACCACTGTTGGTCATCTTGTGTTTCTCCTTGCTGTTTCTGCACCAATCTTTCTACCCTTCTGTAGGTGAGACAGAGGATCTTGATCGGCACAGGCTTGGAGGCCCGAAGGGCCTGTTCCTGTGCTGTAGGTTTCTTTGTTCTTTGTTCTTAGTTCTACTACACTGTTTCCCATGCTCTGATTTTGCCCCATTGTTTCTGCCTCTCTCTTTCGCATTCTCTATTACTCACCCACAGTTTCACATCCTGTATTTCAGCCTCAATGTTATTCATCCTGTTTCTGCCCCATTGTTTCACATCTTCTGTTTCTCATTCTCTGTTTGTCATCTTTTGTTTATCATCCTTTGTTTATCACCCTCAGTTTCTGTATGCCTGAATCTCATCCTCTGTTTCTTATCCTTTGTTTCTCACCCTCTGTTTTGCATTCTCAGTTTCTGCCCCTTAGTTTCTTGTGGTCTGTTTGTCATTCTCTGCTCTTCATTTTCTGTTTCCGAATTGTTGGTTTTTGCCCTTTTGTCTCTGTCACTCCATATTTCATGCTCTGTTTCTCTATTCAGTTTCTCATTCTCTGTTTCAGCTACTCTGTGCTTGCTCATCTGTTTCTCATCTTCTGTTTCTCGCACCTCTGTTTTGCATTCTCTGTTTCACACCATTTGTTTATCATAAATAGAGGGTTTATCCCTCTATTTATCATTGTCTGCTTCTCATTCTCTTTTTCTCACCCTCTCTTACTGCTCCTTTGTACCTGCCCTTCTGTTTCTGCACATCTGATTATGCCTCTCTGCTTCTAATCCACAATTTCTCATTCTGTATTTCTGATCATCTGTTTCTCAACCTTTGTTTCTGCCCCCTGTTCCTCAACCTCTGTTTCTCATTCCCTGGCTCTGAAATTTTCTTTCTCAACAACAGTTCTGCATCACTGTTTCTGCCTTTTTTTTCCCCTCTGTTTCTCATTTACTGTTTCCCATCATCTGTTTCTGCCCCCTGTATCTCCTTGTCAGTTTCTCACCCTCTGTTTCTGCCCCCCCTTTCTCATCTTCTGTTCTCATTCTCCGCTTATCATCCTATTTTTTATCCTGTGCTTCTGCCCCAGTGTGTCTGCATTTCTGTTTCTCATTATCTGTTTCTCATCTGTTGTTTCTCACCCTCTGTTTCTGCGCCTCGGTTTTGCATTTTCTATTTCTGGCCCTCGGTTTATTCCCCTCTGTTTATCATTCTCTGCTTTTCACTCCCTGTTTCTCATCCTCTGTTTCTTACCCTCTGTATCTGCCCCTCTGTTTTTTCTTCACTGTCTGCCTCTCTTTTTCTGCCCCTCTGTTTCTCATCTTTTGTTTCTACCCCTCTGATTCTTTCCCTCTTTTTTTTATCATTCTCTCTTTCTCATCCTGTATTTCTAATCCTCTGTTTCTCAATCTCTGTTACTGTCCCTCTGTTTCTCATTCTCTTCTTCACCTTCTCCACTTCTGATCCTCTGTTTCACATTCTTTGTTTCTCATTGTTTCTCACTCTCAGTTTCTGCATTTTTCTTTCTGCCTCTTTCTTTCTCATCAGGGTTTCTGTCCCTCTGTTTCTTGTCCACTACTTCTCATTCACTATTTCTAATCCCCTGTTTCTCGTTCTCTCTTTTTGACCCTTTATTTCACATCCCCGGTTTCGCGTCCTCTGTTTCTCATCCTGCATCTCATTCTCTATTTCTGCATCTCTGTTGGACATGCACATGGACAGCAGTGAATTGACAGGAATGTAGGTTAGGTTATTTTATTTTTGGATTAGGAATATCCCACGGCACAACATCGTGGGCCGAAGGGCCTGTACTGTGCTGTACTTTTCTCTGTTCTATGTTTCTGTCCCTCTCCTTTTCATTTCTCATCCTGCATTTCTTAGCCTCTGTTTTAACTCACTGCATCTGCTTCTTTGTTTCTCGTCCTTTGTTAACTCAACTCTTTTCTTGTCCTCTTCTTCTCATTCACTATTTCTTATCCTTTGACTCTTATCCTCAATTTCTGATGTTGTTTCACTCATTTGTTTCTCATCCTCTGTTTCCAACCCTCTGTTTCAGCACCTCTGTTTCTCTTCCTCCGTTTTTGCATCCCTGTTTCTTCCCCTCTGTATCTCAACCTCTGTTTCTTCCCCTCTGTTTCTTAACCTCTGTTTCTGCCTTTCTTTATTCCCCTCTGTTTGTCATTGTCTGTTTCTCATTCTTTGTTTCTCATCCTCTGTTTCTCATCCTCTGGTTGTCATATTCTGTTTCTCATTCTCTGTTTCAGCCACTCTGTTTCTGATCCTATGTTTCTCATTCTTGTTTCTTGCCCCTTTATTTTGCACTCTCTCCTTGGGCCCTCTTTTTAATCCCCTCTCTTTTCATTCTCTGCTTCTCATTCCCTTTTTATCATTCTCTATTTCTCAGCCAGAGTATCTGTACCTCTGTTTCTGCCCCTTTGTTTCTGTAATGATTGTTTCCAGGTCCTCACCTACCTTCGTCTCTTTGTCAATTACTGGCATGTTATTAGCGTCCTCCACACTGAAGACCGATACAAAATACCTGTTCAATGCCTCAGCCATTTCATCATATCCCATAACTAAATTCCCCTTCTCATCCTCTAAAGGGCCAATGTTTACTTTAGCCACTCTGTTTCATTTTATATATTTATAGAAACTTTCGCTATCTGTCTTTATATTCTGTGCTAGTTTTTTCTCATGTTCAATCTTTAGAGGTCTTTTTGTGGCTTTCTGTTGACCTTTAAAGTTTTCCCGATCTTCTAGTTTCATGCTGTTTTTGGCCACTTTGTATGTCTTCTCTTTCGATTTGATGGCCTCCCTTATTTCCTTAGAAACCCATGGCAGATTACCCTTTTTCTTACAGTCCTTCCTTTTCACTGGAATATACTTTTGCAGAGCACTTTGAAAAATTGCTTTGAAAGTCCTCCACTGCTCGTCAACTGTCCCACCATAAACATCTTTGTTTCCAGTCTACTTTAGTCAAATCCTCCCTCATTCTATTGTAGACCCCCTTGTTCGAGCATAGGACCCTGGTGTTGGATTTTATCTTCATGCTCTCCATCTGTACTCTAAATTCAACTGTACTGTGATCACTCCTTCCAAGAGGATCCCTAACTATGAGGTCATTAATTATTGTTGTCTCATTACACAGGACCAGATCTAGGACAGCTTGCTCCCTCGTCGGTTGCATTACATACTGTTCTGGAAAACTATCACGGATACACTCAACGAACTCCTCCTCAAGGCTACCCTGACCAAGCTGGTTCGACCAATCTACATGTAGATTAAAATCTCCCATGATAATTGCTGTACCATTTTTACAGGCATTAGTTATTTGAATGTGAGTTTGCTCGCTGAGCTGGAAGGTTAGAACATAGAACATAGAACAGTACAGCACAGAACAGGCCATTCAGCCCACAATGTTGTGCCGACCATTGATCCTCATGTATGCACCCTCAAATTTCTGTGACCATATACATGTCCAGCAGTCTCTTAAATGACCCCAATGACCTTGCTTCCACAACTGCTGCTGGCAACGCATTCCATGCTCTCACAACTCTCTGCGTAAAGAACCTGCCTCTGACATCCCCTCTATACTTTCCACCAACCAGCTTAAAACTATGACCCCTCGTGCTAGCCATTTCTGCCCTGGGAAATAGTCTCTGGCTATCAACTCTATCTATGCCTCTCAGACGTTAGTTTTCAGACGTTTCGTCACCATTCTAGGTAACATCATCAGTGAGCCTCCGACGAAGCGCTGGTGTTATGTTCCGCTTTCTATTTATCTGGTTAGGTTTCCTTGGGTTGGTGATGTCATTTCCTGTTCTTTTTCTCAGGGGATGGTAGATTGGCTCCAAGTCAATGTGTTTGTTGATGGAATTCCGGTTGGAATGCCATGCTTCTAGGAATTCTCGTGCATGTCTCTGCTTGGCTTGTCCTAGGATGGATGTGTTGTCCCAATCAAAATGGTGTCCTTCCTTATCTGTATGTAAGGATACAAGTGATAGTGGGTCATGTCGTTTTGTGGCTAGTTGATGTTCATGTATCCTGGTGGCTAGCTTCCTGCCAGTTTGTCCAATGTAGTGTTTGTCACAGTTCTTGCAAGGTATTTTGTAGATGACGTTCATTTTATTTGTTGTCTGTATAGGGTCTTTTAAGTTCATTAGCTGCTGTTTTGGTGTGTTGGTGGGTTTGTGGGCTACCCTGATGCCAAGGGGTCCGAGTAGTCTGGCAGTCATTTTGGAAATGTCTTTGATGTAGGGGAGAATGGTTATGATTTCTGAGCCCGTGTTGTCTGTTTGTTTGGGTTTATTGCTGAGGAATCGGCGGAATCTGTTCATAGGGTACCCATTCTTTTTGAATACGCTGTATAGGTGATTTTCCTCTGCTCTGCATAGCTCCTTTGTGCTGCAGTGTGTGGTGGCTCATTGGAATAATGTTCCAATGCAGCTTCGTTTGTGGGTGTTGGGATGGTTGCTCCTGTAGTTCAGTGTTTGGTCCGTATGTGTTGTTTTCCTGTAGACGCTGGTTTGAAGTTCCCCATTGACTGTTCGCTCCACTGTGACATCTAGGAATGGCAGTTTGATGTTGTTTTGCTCCTCTTTTGTGAAAGTTATGCCAGTAAGGGTATTATTGATCGTCTTGAATGTTTCCTCTAATTTGTTTTGTTTAGTGATGACAAAGGTGTCATCCACATAGCGGACCCAAAGTTTGGGTCGGATGATTGGCAGAGCTGTTTGTTCCAGTCTCTGCATTACTGCCTCTGCTAAGAACCCTGATATCGGAGATCCCATGGGTGTACCGTTGGTTTGTCTGTAGGTTTTGTTATTGCAAGTGAAGTGGGTGGTGAGGCATAGGTCCACTAGCTTGATGATGTAGTCCTTGCTGATGAGGTTGGTGGTGTCTGGTGTATGTGTCTTCTGTTCTTCTAATAGTGCCATCAGTGTTTCTTTGGCCAGGTTGATGTTGATGGATGTGAACAGGGCTGTTACATCAAAGGAGACCATTATTTCATCCTCTTCTATCTTGGTGTCTTTGATGGTGTTCAGGAATTCTTGGGTGGAGCGAATGGAGTGGTGGGAGTCTTCTACTAGGTGTTTTAGTCTTTTGTGTAGTTCCTTGGCTAATCTGTAGGTTGGTGTTCCAGGTAGCGACACTATGGGCCTGAGTGGGGTTTCTGGTTTGTGAATTTTTGGTAGTCCGTGGAAGCGTGGTGTGTTGGATCCATCTGATTTCATTTTTTGGAAGTCTCTCTTGTTTAATTCTCCAGATGTTTGAAGTTTTTTGAGTAAGGCTGTGATTCGGTTCTCTAGTTGTGGGGTCGGGTCTATCGCCACCTGTTGGTAAGTGTCGGTATCTGCAAGCACTCTTATCCTTACATACAGCTAAGGAAGGACACCACTTTGATTGGGACAACACATCCATCCTAGGACAAACCAAGCAGAGACATGCACGAGAAGTCCTAGAAGCATGGCATTCCAACCGGAATTCCATCAACAAACACATTGACTTGGAGTCAATCTACCATCCCCTGAGAAAAAGAACAGGAAATGACATCACCAACCCAAGGAAACCTAACCAGATAAATAGAAAGCGGGACATAACACCAGCGCTTCGTCGGAGGCTCACTGATGATGTTACCTAGAATGGTGACGAAACGTCTGAAAACTAACCTTCCAGCTCAGCGAGCAAACTCACATCCAGAACCTCAACCGAGCTACAAATCTTCTCAAAACTCGCATTAGTTATGTCTTTGTTTATTGCCCTCCCTGATGTGATGTTATTATTTGGTAGCCGATAGACTACCCCTATCTGTGACTTTTTCCTCTTAGAATTTCTAATTTCCACCCAAATGGATTCAACCTCATTCTCCATAGAACCTATATCATCTCTCAGCACCGCCCTGATGTCGTCCTTGAATATCAGAGCTACACCACCTCCCTTACCTTCCTGTCTGTCCATCCGAATAGTCTGGTACCCCTGGATATTTAACTCCCAGTTGTGACCATCCTGTAACCATGTCTCTGTAATGGCTACCAAATCATATTCATTCGCAATGATTTGTGCCATTAACTCATCAACCTTGTTACGAATGCTACGAGCATTTGGGTAAAGTGCCTTTATGCCAGCTTTCTCACCCTCATGATTTCCAGCATCTCTAATAACATCACCTGAGTTATCCTTCCTTTTTGCTTCATTTACAATCTGCTTTGAACTTAAACCCTCCTGCACACATGTTAACCTCCTGCTTGCCTTTCTATTTACCAGAAACATAGGATAAGAAACAGGGTATGAGAAACTGAGGGGCAGAAACAGATGAGAAGAAACTGAGGGCCTGCAATGGAGGATGAGAAACAGAAAATGAGAAACAGAGAAGGAGTAACAGAAGGATCTAAACAAAGTTTGATAGCCAGAGGGGCAGAAATAGAGGGTCCAAAATGAGAAATAGAGGATGAGTAACAGAGAATGAGGCACAGAAGGGCAGAAACAGAGGCATAGAAACGAAAATTGAGAAACAGACAATGATAAACAGAGGACGCAAAACAGATGATGAGAAGCAGTGTGTGAGAAACTGACTGTGAGCAACTGAGTGTGTGAAACTGAGTGTGAGAAAACTTGGGGGGGGGGCGGGTTGTAGAAACTAATGAACAGAAATTGAGTGTGAGAAACTGAGTGACAGAAACAGAGGGCCAGAAACAGAGAATGAGAAACAGAAAATGAGAACCACAGTAGCTGAACCAGATGATGAGAAAAAGAGGGACAGAAGCAAAGAATGAGAAACAGATCATAAGATACATAGGATGAGAAACAGGTGACCAGAAACAGAGGATGAGAAACAGACGATAAGAAACAGAGGGGCAGAAACAGAGGGGCAGATACCAAGGATAACAAACAGATGAGAAACAAAGGGTCTGCAAGAGAGGATGAATAACAGACAGGCAGAAACAAAGGGTCAGAAGAAGGGGATGAGAAACAGAGGATGAGAAACAGATAATGTGAAACAGATAATGAGAAACAGGTGATCAGAAACTGAGGACAAGTAAAAAAGTGAATGACAAACAAGGGGTCAGGAACAGAGGATGACAAACTGAGTGTGAGAATCAGGGGCAGAAACAGAGAGGCAGAAGCAGAGGATGTGAAACAGAGGGGCAGAAACAAATGGTAGAAGCACAGGATAAGAAACAGCCGGTATTAAACCAGCAGCAGTTGTGGAAGCAAGGTCATTGGGGTCATTTAAGAGACTGCTGGACATGTATATGGTCACAGAAATTTGAGGGTGCATACATGAGGATCAATGGTCGGCACAACATTGTGGGCTGAAGGGCCTGTTCTGTGCTGTACTGTTCTATGTTCTATGTTCTAAACAGAGTGTGAGAAACAGAGGGGCAGAAACAGAGGATGAAAAACAGAGCATGAGAAACAGTGGATTTGAAACAGTGTGAAAAACAGAGGATGTGAAACAGCGAACAAAAAAACAGAGAAGGAGAAACAGACAGACAGAAACACAGGGTCAGAAACAGAGAATGAGAAACAGAGGATGGAAAGCACAGAAGCAGAACACGAGGGTCAGAAATAGAGGACAATAACCAGAGGGATAGATACAGAGGGTAAAAAACAGAGAACTGGAAACAATGGAAGAGAAAGAGAATGTCTGAAGCAGAGGGGCAGAAGCAGAGGGGCAAAAGCAGAGGATGACAGAGTGTGAGAATCAGAGGGGCAGAAAACAGATGAGAAACTGAGCAGTCGAAAGAATGAGGAAAACCGGGAGTCTAAAACAGAGGGTCTGAAGCAGAGGAGCAGAAACAGTGAGGCAGAAATAGAGAATAAGAAACCAAGGGGCAGTAGCAGAAGGGCAGCAACAGAGGATGAGAAACAAAGTGTCAGGAGCTGGGGACAATAAACAGCGACAGAAACAGAGAGACAGAAACAGAGGGTGAGAAACAGAGCTTGAGAAATGGAGAGTGAGAAACAGAGAGAAAGAAATGAAGAATAAAGAACAGAGAGTGAGAAACAAAGAAGCAGAAACAGAGAATGATAAACAGAGGATAAGAAATAGAGTAACAGAAACAAAGGTTGAGAATCAGGTTTTGAGAAACAGAGAATAAGAAACAAAGGATGAGAAACAAGGGGGCAGAACAAAGAATGAGAAACAGAGGTTGAGAAACAGATGGTCAGAAGCAGAGGTTGAGAAACAAAGGATCAGACACAGGGGATGAGGAATAGAGGAGCAGAGAAGGAGGGTGACAAACAGACCTTGAGAAATAGGAGCGAGAAATGGAGGGATGCAAATGGAGGATGAAGGATAGAGATTGAGAAACAGAGGAGCAGAAACAGTGAATGATAAACAGAGGATAAGAAACAGAGAGCAGAAAGACAGGATGAGAATCACAGTTTGAGAAACAGTCAATGAGAAACAAAGGATGAAAAACATGGGGCCTGAAAGATGAGCAGCAGCTGAGGATCAGAAATAGAGAATGAGAAACGGGGATCCAAAACAGAGGATGACAAACAGACTGTGGGAACCAGAGTGGCAGAAACAGAGGATGAGAAACAGAAGGGCAGAAACAGGTTGAGTAACTGAGCACGACAAACAGAAAGTGAGAAATGGAGGGGCAGAAACAGAAGACGATAAACAGGGAATGACAACCAAAGGAAAAGATACAGAGAATGAGTAAGACGGCATGAGAATCATATGGTACAAAATAGATGGACAGAAAGTAAGGACCAGAAACAAGGAATGAGAAACTGAGCAATCGAAAGAGCAAGGAGAAATAGGGCGACTCAGACAGAGGGCAGAAGCAGAGGAGCAGAATCAGAGAAGCAGAAATAGAGAATGAGAAACAAAGGGGCAGTAGCAGAAGGGCAGCAACAAAGGATGAGAACAGAGTGTCGGAAGCAGGGGATGATAAACGGGTCAGAAACTGAGGGACAGAAACAGAGGATGAGAAACAGAGAATGAAAACAGAGCATGATAAACAAAGCATGAGAAATGGAGAGTGAGAAATGGAGGGGCACAAATGAAGGATGAAGAGCAGAGAATGCAAAACAGAGGAACAGAAACAGCGGGAAAGAAGGAAAGGATGAGAATCAGAGTTTGAGTAACAGTATTTGAGAAACAGTGAGTGAAAAACAGACAATAAGGAATAGAGATTGAAAAACAGAGAGTGAGAAATGGAGGGGCAGAAACAGAGGGTCATAAACAGACAATGAGTAACAGAGGACAGGTAACAGAGTGGCAGAAACTGAGGGGCAGAAACAGAGAACAATAACCAGAGGAACAGATACAGAGGGTCAGAAACAGAGAGCTGGAAGCAGGGGAATAGAAAGAGATAGTCTGAAACAATAGGGCAGAAACTGAGGATCAGAAACAAAGAATGAGTAACTGGGCAGTAGAAACAGTGACGAGAAACAAAGGGGCAGAAGAAGAGGGGAAGAAGCAGAGGGGGAGAAACAGAGATGCAGAAACCAAGGATGAGAAACAGAGGGGCAGAATCACAGGATGAGAAATAAAGGGTCAGAAACAAAGTACGAAAAACAGGGACAGGAACAGAGAATGAGAAACAAAGGGGCAGAAACAGAGAATGAGCAACAGTGGGACAGAAACAGAGGACAGGAAACAGAGGATAAGAAAAAGAGGGGCAGAAAGAGGAGATGAGAAACAAGGGATGAGTAGCAGATAGTCTGAAGCAGAGGGGCAGAAACTAACAACCAGACACAGTAAATTAGAAATTGAGCAGTAGAAACAGAGATGAGAAACAGAGAGGCAGAAACAGAGGAGCAGGATCATAGGGGCAGAAATAGAGACTCAGAAACAGAGGATGAGAAACAAGGGTCAGAAGCAGGGATGAGAAACAGAGGGGTAGAAACGGAAAGAAAAGCTGAGGGGCAGAAACAGAGGGACAGAAGCAGAGTGGAAGAAGAAGAGGGGCAGAAACAGAGAATAAGATGCAGAGGGTCAGAAATGGAAGATGTGAAACAGATGGCCTGCAACAGGGGATGAGAAGCAGAGAATGCAAAACAGAGAAGGAGAAACAGAGGACGAAAAGCAGAGGCAGAAACAGACTGGCAGATACAGAGAGTGAGAAATGGAGAGGGAGAAATGGAGGATGCAAAACAGAGAATGAGAAACAGAGGAACCAAAAAAGCGAATGACAAAAAGGGAATGAAAATCACATCATACAAAATAGATGGGTAGACCCTAAGGAGCAGAAACAAAATATGAAAAACCGAGCCATTAAAAACATTAAGGAGAATCGAGGTTGGATCTCTTGAAGAACATTAAAGTGGATAAGTCCCCAGGGCCCAATGGGATTTATCATTGTTTATTGACAGAGGAAAGAAAGGCAAAGGAGCAGACACAGAGGATGAGAAACAGAGGGTCAGAAACAGAGAATAGGAAGCAGAGGAAATGAAAAAGAGGGGCAGAAAGAGAGGATAAAAAAACAGGGAAGGAGAAACAGACAGTTCGAAACAGAGGGACAGAAACTGATGACCAGAAACAGTAAATTAGAAACTGAGTGGTAGGAACAGAGAATGAGCAACAGTAGGGCAGAAAGAGAGGATGAGAAACAAAGGGTCAGAAACAGAGGGGCAGAAACAGAGGGACAGAAAGAGTGTGGCAGAAACATAGGGACAGAAACAGAGAATGAGAAACAAAAGGCACAAACAGGAGATCAGAAACAGAGGTTGGGAAATAAAGCATGAGAAACAGTGAGAAATGGAGGGGCAGAAATAGAGAATGAGAAAGAGGGAATGAGAATCATATGGCCCAAAATAGATGGGCAGAAACTAAGGACCAGAAAAAGAGAATGAAAACAGAGTGACAGAAACAGAGAATGAGAAAGGGGTGCAGATAGAGAGAATGAGGAACAGGATTATAAACAAAGAATGAGAAACTGGGGAAGAGAAACCGAGTGTCCAAAACAGAGGGGCAGAAAGAGAGAAACAGAAGCAGAGGAGCAGGAACAGAGAATGAGAAATAGAGGTTCAGAGACAGAGAATGAGAAATTGAAGTTCAGAGACAGAGAATGAGAAGCAGAGAGGCAGAAACAGAGAATGAGAAACATGCAAAACAGAGCACGAAAAACAAACAATTTGAAATGGAGGGGCTGAAACAGGGGGGTGAATAACAGAGAATGAGAAACAGAGGAGTAAAAACCAGAATGAGAAGCAGTAGGTCAGAAACAGAGGATGTGAAATAGACTGTGAGAAACAGAGGGTGTGAAGTGGAGAGATAAAACAGAGGATGGGAAACAGAATGGCAGACACAGATAATGAGAAACATAAAGGCTGCAACAGAGGATGAGAAACAGAGAATGTGAAACTGAGCAGTAAAAACAATGAGGAGAAGCAGAGGAGCAGAAACAGAGGGGTAGAATCACAGGGGCAGAAATAGTGAATGAGAAACAGAGGGGTAATAGCAGAGGGGCAGAATCAGAGGATGAGAAACAGAAGGTCAGAAATAGAAAATGAGAAACAGTGGGACAGAAACAAACTATTTCTCATTCTCAGCATTCACCCAGGTGAAGGATATGGAGATTAGTGCGATTAGTGTGGAGCATACTAATATGCCGGGACATTTTGAGATCAAGAAAGAGGTGGTGTTGCATCTCTTGAAGAATATTAAGGTGGATAAGTCCCCAGGGCCCAATGGGATCTATCATTGGTTATTGACAGAGGAAAGAAAAAAGATTGCTGGGATCTGGACTAAGGTCTTTGTATCCTGGCTAGGCACTGGAGACGTCCTGGACGACTGGTGAGTAGCTAATGTTCCTCTGTTCAAGAAAGAAAATAGGAATAATCTTGGAAACTATAGGCCAGTAAGTCTCACATTGGTGGTTGGGAAGTTATTGGAGAGAATTCTTAGGGATAGGGTTTGCATACATTTGGAAAAGTATGGCCTAATTAGGAACAGCCAGGATGGCTTTATGCAGGGCAGGTCACATCATTCTAACTTAATTAACTTTTTCAAGAATGTAACAAATGTGATCGATGAGGGTAGAGCAGTGGACGTTGTCTACGTTGGATTTTAGTAAGGCTTTTGACAAGTTTTCTTGTGGTAGGCTCATCCAGAAAATTGAGATGCTTGGGAGCCACAGTGGCTTGGCCTCTTAGATTCAGAATTGATTTGCTCATAGAAGACAGAGGGTAATGGTGGAAAGGGGTTTCTCTGACTGGAGGTCCATGACTAGTGGTGTTCTGTAGGGATTCGTATTGAGGCCTCTGCAGTTTGTGATATATATAAATGATTTGGATGAAAATGTAGTAGGTTTTGTAAGTTAGCAGACAATGCGAAGATCGATGAAGTTGTGCATAGTGGAGAACGCAGTCAAAAGATACCACAGGGTATAGGTCAGTTGCAGATATGGGCGGAGAAATGAAGATGGAGTTTAAACCCAGTAAGTGTGAGGTACTGCACTTTAGGAGATCAAATGTTAAGGAAAAGTACACAGTTAATGGCAAGATCGTGAACAGCACTGAAGTACAGAGGGATCTTGGGATTCAAGTTCATAGCTCCATGAAAGTGACCACACAAGTAAATAGGGTAGTAAAGAAGCCATATGGCATGTTTGTCTTTATTGGTCAGGAAATTGAGTACAAGATTCAGAATGTTATTTTGCAGCTTCTGGTGGCCACATTACAGGAAGGATGTGGAGGCTTTGGAGACGGTGCAGAAGAGGTTTACTAGGAGCACAATGCCAGAGGTAGTGGTGAAGGCAGATAAAATAGGGCCATTTAAGGGACTTTTGGAAAAACACTTAAATATGCAAAGGATGGAAGGATACCAACCAAGCGATAAGCTTAATTTGCTATCATGTTAGGCTCACCATTGGGGGCCAAAAGGCCCAGTCCTGTGCTGCACTGTTCTATGGTCTATGTCTCCACTTTGAGATTCTTTCTGTCTCTCTGTTTTAGGGTTTTCTTTTCTCTCTCCGACTTCAAGGTCTCACTCTGTCTGTTTTAGCATTTTTTCACTCTGTTTTTAGGGGTCTCTTTTTTTCTCTCTCTGTTTTAGTGATCCTGCTCTCTTTCTCTCTCTCTCTCTGTTTTAGTGATCTCGCTCTCTTTCTCTCTCTCTATGTTTTAGTGATCCTGCTCCCGTTCTCCCTCTCTCTGTTTTAGTGATCTCGCTCTCTTTCTCTCTCTCTGTTTTAGTGATCTTGCTCTCTTTCTCCCTCTCTCTATTTTAGGGGTCTCGCTCTCTTTCTCCCTCTCTCTATTTTAGTGATCTTGCTCTCTTTCTCCCTCTCTCTATTTTAGGGGTCTCACTCTCTTTCTCCCTCTCTGTTTTAGTGATCTCGCTCTCTTTCTCTCTCTATGTTTTAGCGATCTCACTCTCTCTCTCTCTGTTTTAGTGGTCTCACTCTCTTTCTCTCTATGTTTTCGTGATCTCTCTCTCGGCCTGTTTTAGGGGTCTCGCTCTCTTTCTCCCTCTCTCTGTTTTGGCGATCTCACTCTCTCTCTCTCTCTGTTTTAGGGGTCTCACTCTCTTTCTCTCTATGTTTTCGTGATCTCTCTCTCTCTCTCTGTTTTCGGGGTCTCTCTCTCTCTCTCTCTCTCTGTTTTAGGGGTCTCTCTCTGTCTCTGTTTTAGGGGTCTCGCTCTCTTTCTCTGTCTCTCCGTTTTAGCGTTCTCTCCCTGTCTCTCTCTCTCTCTCTGTTTTAGGGGTCTCTCTCTTTCTCTCTATGTTTTCGTGATCTCTCTCTCTCTCTCTTTCTCTCTGTTTTAGGGGTCTCTCTCTCTGTCTCTCTGTTTTAGGGGTCGCGCTCTCTTTCTCTGTCTCTCCGTTTTAGCGTTCTCTCCCTCTCTCTCTCTCTCTGTCAGGGGGTGGTGCTGACGTGTTGAGCTCAGGCTGCGCGGCTGAGGAGCGGCTCCGGATCCCAGTCTCAGTCCTGCTCCCGGTCTCGGTCCGGGGATGTAAACCGCCCGTTCCCGGTGCTCCGCTGGTTTCACGCCCTCAGGATTGCGGCCCCGAGTCCGGAATCTGAATTCGGGAGAAATTGGAGCGAGAGAAGGATCAAACCGGACCGGGGTGAGTGCGATAGAGGGAAATGTGAAGAAAAGAGAACGGAGAGATGGAGAAAAAGCCGGAGGGAAAGAAAGACGGAGAGGAAGAAGGAGGGAAAGATATTAAAAAAAACCTTAAACAGAGAGAGGCAAAGATAAAGGGGGAGGGAAGGGCTCGGAATGGAGAAATGCAGGATCGGGTAAACAGAAGGGGCAAAATTCCAGAGACAGGGAATGGGAGACGAGGGCAATGAGACAGGGAGAATAGGATAGGGGGAGCGAGACAGGGAGAAAGGGAGAGGGAGAATGGGACGGAGGAGAACAGAAAGAGGAAGATAAAGAGTGGCAAGAATCAAGTGGGAGATGGGAAAGTGGAGGCTAGAGAGAGAGAGTGTGTGTGTGTGAGAGAGAGAGAGAGAGCACCTGGAGAAGGGGAAGGGCATTGGGATCGGGGCAGGGGCCGGGGGCACGGGTTTGGGGACAAGTTGTCAAGAGGCAGGCGATTCAGCCCCTCGGGCTGGTGCTGGGGACCGTGCTCTTTTGACATTAATGACCTGGGTTCCAGTGGGAGAATCGGTGCCATTTTCCGGAGCCAGAATGATGCCAATGGGCTGGAGCCAGCTGCTAAAACTGAAGATAGGGAAGCGTGAAGATAGAGATTCTGAGGAAGAACAATGAAAAGAGACAATAGAAACTGAAGAGTCCAGTCCCGGAACCTGGAGGTGTTGGCGGAAAGCTCATTGGCAGGATTTTGTGAGGAGGCTGTGGAAAAGTGATGCAGGAATAGAGGATAAGTGTGATGTCAGATCTTTATAAAAGGTTAGTTATTCGTCGCATTCCTGTGAAAATGACACAGAAGTCGACATTACTCTGGCATTGTGAGGTGTGAGCAGCACAAGCAGAGAATCAGAAACTGAGAGATTTAAGGAACTGACAAAAGTGGCCAGTACCGTCAACAAATGTGAGGTCATGCACTGTGGACCAGAAAAGGATAAAACAGAATCAACTCTCAGTAGCAAAAATCTAAAAACAGACGAGGTTCAAAAATTCTTGAGGCCAGTGGTGCAGGATTGGGGGTAAAAAGAACTAGATCATTCAAATGTTATGGACAGAGAAATTACCCAAAATGGCCAGTGCAATGCTGGTCTTTACAAGTCGGACTAGAACATGGGAAAGCAGAGGACAGGAGTCCTGCTTTGGTTTTACAAAGCACTGGTAAACTATACCCTGAATCACTTGGAGCAGTTCTTGAGTCCCAACATTAGGGAGGGAATATTAGCCATGAAAGGAGTGCAGTGAAGATTCACCAGAATCATAGTGAGACACAAAGGTGATATTACAAGGAGTGATTGTATAAATTAGGACTGCATTTCCTGGAATTCTGGATGACGGTTGATTTGATTTGAAATTGTCAAAATAATTTCCCTCCACAAATGGGAATTCATTTTCAATCAATTGTTAATTTTAAAGCTGAGATTGATACAATTATTTTGACCAGGGGAATTAAAGGTATGGAGCAAAGGAAATATTGAAGAACATAAGAAATAGAAGCAGAAGTTGATCATTTGGCCCACCGCACCATTCAGTAAGGTCAGAATACATGGTCACTAGACCTGAAACATTAACTCTGTTTCTTCCTTCGCAGATGCTGCCAGACCTGCTGAGCTTTTCCAGTAAATTTGTTTTTGTTCCTGATTTACTGCATCCGCAGTTCTTTTGGTTTTTGTTCTTGTTTTTAAATGTCTTTGCCATTAAGACCAATATGCCTTTTGCCCTCTTCATTGCTTGCTGCATGTATATGCTAACTTTACAACTTTCTTGACAAAGTATACAAAATGTCCTCTGAAAGACATTTCAAAGTTTTCTTCCTTTTAAAAATATTTTATCTTCTTATTATCAGAGGTATTATCATGCCCTCACACGTACCCGTGATATACTATCTGTCGCTCACTGTACCTGTCAATATCTATCTACAGACTTTTAAATCATTATTATAATTGTCATTCCTAACCCTAACCCATCTTCACTGCTCATCCAAGTATTTTTAAAGATTGTGAGGCTTCCTCCCTCAATTAGTCTCTAAGACTGTGCATTCCAGAACCCCACAACCATCTGTGTCAAAAGCATTTTCCTCAAGTCCCCTTTAAAATTCCTGTATTTCACTTTAAAATTATGCCTCCTTGTTACTGACCCTTCAACAAAAAGGAACAGCTGCTTTCTATTCATCTTGTCCGAGTCCCTCATAATCTTATACACCTCTGAGGCCCCCCTCAGCCTTCTCTGCATTCCTCCACTGCAATCATATCCTTCTTATAGTGCAGTGACCAGAACTGTACACTATGCCAACATAACCTCTTTGCTCTTATAATCTATGTGTTGACTGAAAGAGGCAAGTGCCTGTATACCTTCATAACTGCTCTGTTAATCTGCCACACTACCTTCAACGATGTGTGAGTGAAGACCCCAGTATCATCCTGTTCCTTTGAACTTCCTAGTGTTTTGCCATTCATTGAATGACAAACTTGTATTAATTCTCCCAAAACGCGTCACATCATATATTTCAGGGTTAAATCCATCTGCCACTGACTTTTTTTTTCTTTATTCATTCACAGGATGAGGGCATTGCTGGCCAGGCAGCATTTATTGTCCATCCCTAATTACCCAGAGGGCAGTTAAGAGTCAACCACAGTGCTGTGGGCCTGGAGTTACATGTAGGCGAGACCAAGTAAGGATGACAGTTTCCTTCCCTAAAGGGCATTAGTGAACCAAATGGGATTTCCCTGATAATCGACAGTGGATTCATGGTTGTCATTAGACTTTTAATTCCAGATATTTATTAAATTCAAATTCCACTATCTGGCATGGTGGGATTCGAACCGAGGTCCCCAGAACATTAACTGAGCCTGTCGAAAAACAGGCCAGCAATAATACCACTTGGCTATCGCCTCCCCATCATATGTCCTTCTGACCAATCTCTCTATAACATCCTGTAACTTAAGGGCTTCCTCCTCACTAAAATCCCCCAGCCAACCTTTGTATAATCCATAAACCACCCAGCGCTGATCCCTGTGGTACACTATTGCACGCTGGGCTTCTGTCACACAAACAGCCTTCTGCCACAGTCCTCTGATTCCTGTCACGAAGCAAATTTTGATCTTTCTTCCCAAGTTACCTTGGATACCCTGTCAAAATTCTTACTGGAATCCATATAAACCACATTAGCTGCCCTATCCTCATCTATACATGTGGTCACCTCCTCAAAAAATTCAGTCAGATTTGTTAAGCTTGACCTTCCTTTGACAAAGCCATGAAGACTATCCCTGATGAAACCTTGCCCCTAAATAGAGATTAATTCTGTCCTACAGGATTTTTTGAAATAGTTTCCCTACTACTGATGTCAAACTCACTGGTCTGTAATTCTTTGGTTCATCTCTACCACCCTTATTGTACAGTGGAACCACATTCACTGCCTTCTAGTCCTCAAGGCCCTCCTCTCTGTCCAGAGAGCAATTAAAAGGCATGCAGCATGCTTTCCTTCATCAGACGGAGTATTGAGTACAAGAGTTGGCAGGTCATGTTATGGTTGTATAGGACTTTGGTTTGACCACATTTGGAATATTGTGTACAGTTCTGGTCGCCACATTACCCAAAGGACTTTGGAGAGGGTGCAGATAAGGTTCACCAGGATGTTGCCTGGTAAGGAGGGTGCTAGCTATCAAGAGAGGTTGAGTAGATTAGGATTACTTGCGTTAGAAAGACGTAGGTTGAGGGGGGAGCTGATTGAGGTCTACAAAATCATGAGAGGTATAGACAGAGTGGATAGCAAGAAGCTTTTTCCCAGAGTGGGGGACTCAATTACTAGGGGTCACAATTTCAAAGTGAGAGGGGAAGACTTTAAGGGAGATATGCGTGGCAAGTTCTTTACGCAGAGGGTGGTGGGTACCTGGAACATGTTGCCAGTGGAGGTGGTAGAGGTGGGCACAATAGCATCTCTTAAGATGCATCTAGACAGATACATGAATGGGCAGGGAGCAGAGGGATACAGAGCTTGGAAAATAGGTGACAGGTTTAGATAGGGGATCTGGATCAGCGCAGGCTTCGAGGGCCGAAGGGCCTGTTCCTGTGCTGTAATTTTCTTTGTTCTTCTATGTTCTTAGTTCTTAAAAATTTGGGTCAATTGCCACAGCATCCTGGGATACAACTCATCCAGTTCTGGGGATTTGTCCACTTTTAAACCCACCAAATCCTCTAATACCTCCTCATTCCAGACATCAATCTGCTTTCTTCTTTGATGAAGTGAGCAGGAAGGTTGATGAGGGCAGGGCAGTACACATAGCCTATATGGATTTCGGTAAGGCCTTTGACGCGGTTCCACATGGTAGGCTGCTCTGGAAGGTCAGATCACATGGAATTGTGGGAAAGCTGCCAAATTAGATACACAATTGTTTTAGAGATAGTTTTTTTTTCTGAAGAAGGGTCTAGGCCCGAAAAGTCAGCTTTCCTGCTCCTCTGATACTACTTGACCTGCTGCGTTCATGCAGGTCTACACCTTGTTATCTTGGATACACAATTGGCTTGATGGAAGGAAGCAGAGAGTAATAATGGAAGGATGCTTATCAGACTGAGGGCCTGTGACGAGTGGCATTCCTCAGAGGTTGGCTCTGGGCCCATTGCTGTTTGCTGTCTATTTCAATGATTTGGATGAAAATGTACAAGGCATGATTAGTAAGTTTGTGGATGACACTGGAATAGGCGATATCATGGACAGTGAGGGAGGTTATCAGAAATTGCAGCAGGATATTGATCAGTGGGGGAAGTGGGCAGAGAAATGGCAAATGAAGTTTAATATAGATGTGTGAGGTGTTGCATTTTGGAAAGTCAAATCAAGGTGGGAGTTTCATGTTGAATGGTTGGACCATAAGGACTGTAGTGGAACATTGGGACCTTGGAGTTCAGGTGCACAGTTCTCTGAAAGTGAAGTCTCGGGTAGACAGGGTAGTGAAAAAGGCTTTTGGCACAATGGCCTTCATCAGTCAGGGCATTGAATACAGAAGTTAGGAAGTTATATTGTCATTGTTCCGGTCATTGGTAAGGCCGCACATGGAATATTGTGTTCAGTTTTGGTCACCTTGCTACAGGAAGGATGTTCTTAAACTGGAAAGAGTGTAGAAGACTTTTACAAGGATGTTGTCAGGACTCAAGGGACTGAGTTATGGGGAGAGGTTGGATAAGCCAGGACTTTTTTCATTAGAGTGTAGGAGATTGAGGAGGAGATCTTATTGAAGTGTGCAAGATCATGGGAGGAATGGATAGGGTGCATGCACTCAGTCTTTTTCCCAGGTTTGGGGAATTGAGGACTGTAGGCATCAGTTTAAGGTAAGAGGGAAAAGAATATATGGGAACCTGAGGGGCAACTTTTTTACACAGAGGGTGGTACACATATGGAATGAGCTGCCAGCGGAAGCAGTCGAGGCAGGTACAGTAACAACATTTAAGAGGCATTTCAATGAATACATGGATAGGAAAGGGTGAGAAGGAGATGGGCCAAGTGCAGGGAAATGAGGTGAGCGTGTATGTACATTTTGGTCAGCATGGACCAGTTTGGACCAAAGGGCCTGTCTCTGTGCTGTTGGGCTCTACGATTCTATCCTCCTTCTTTCAAGTGGAAGCAGACGTGACATTCTCGTTTAACACTCTCGCAATCTCCATCAACTCAAACCTCAGATTTTCGCCTTCATCCCTAATGGTCCCTGCTCTTTCTCTGGCTATCCTCTTCCCTTGATACTTTGTTAAATATCTTGGAACTCTCTCTAATCTTACCCTCCAGCGTTTCTTCATGACCCCTCTTTGTTCTCTGAAGTGCTTTCCAAAAATTCCTTTTGTGCTGTTAATATTCTGATTTCCGTGAATTTGCTTCCTTTGTACCTGTTGTATGTCTCTCTTTTCCTTTCTATCCAGGCCTGAATACTCCCAAACATCTTGTTGCCCTGACATTTCACACGAAAGAGAACATGTTGAGTCTGTACCCCCACGAGTACCTTTTGGAATGCCTTCCGCTGTTCTGGTGTAGATTTATCCTCAAACATTTGTACTCAGTCTACTTTCGCCAGATCCTGCCTTATTTTAATGAAGTCTGATTTACCCTAATCCAAAACCCATAGTTGCAGACCATTTTCTCCTTTTCCAGAACAGTGTTATGGTTATTTTCACAAAACTGCACTCTCACTGTCACCTTAAACACCTGTCAGCTTTGTTCCTCAGAATATGGTCTAGCGCTCTCGTAGGACCATCTATATGTTGATATGAAAAAGTTTCCTGAACACATTTCACAAAATCTGCCCCATTTAATCCCCTATAGTATGATTATCCCAATTAATGTCGGGGAAGTTGAAATATAATTACCTGATTATTTTTACATGCCTCAGTCAGTTAATTGATTATCTACTCCTCAGTTGCCTGCTGACTGTTAAGGGGCACATAATATGCTCCCTGTAATTCATAGAATCCCTACAGTGTGGGAACAGGTCCTTCGGCCCAACAGGCCCACACCAACTCTCAGAGCATCCCACCCAGACCCATCCCCCATAATCCACCAAATCTACACCTCCCTGAACGGTATGGGCAATTGAGCATGGCCAATCCACCTAACGTGCACATCTTTGGACTGTGGGAGGAAACCCACGCAGACATGGGAAGAACGTACAAACTCCATACAGACAGTCGCCCATGGGTGAATTGAACTCAGGCCCCTGGCACTGTGAGGCAGCAGTGCTAACCATTGAGTCACCATGCCATAATGTGACTTTGTCCTTTTTAATTCCTAAGTTCTACCCAATGAGCCTTTTTTGAAGACCCTTCCAAGATAGTGTCCCTCCTTAGTTAATAATGCAACACCACGTCCTCTCTCACATTCTCCCCTGTTCTGCATGAAGATCCTATACCCTGGAATGTCGAGTTGCCAGTCCTGCCCTTCCCTCTGCCATGTCCCTCTGATGTCAATAACATTGCAATTCAACCTGTCAATCAATGCATTGAACGTGTCTGCCTTCCCTTATATACTCCTAGCATTGAAATGTAGGCCATCCAATCTCACATTATTCCCTTGAAATTCAACATGGCAAACTCCCTCTGACTTGTTACCTTTACTAAAATATACTGTGTCCCTGTTGTACTAACATTCTGTGTCTCCTCCAAACTAGTTTAAACTCATCCCAACAGCATAAATAAACCCCGAGATAGTGGGAACTGCCGATGCAGGAGAATCTGAGATAATAAGCTGTAGAGGTTGATGAACACAGCAGGCCAAGCAGCACCAGAGGAGCAGGAAAGCTGATGTTTTGGGCCTAGAGCCTTCTTCAGAAATGGGGAAGGATTTCTGAAAAACCTGTTTCTGATGAAGGGTCCAGGCCTGAAACATCAGCTTTCCTGCTCCCCTGATGCTGCTTGACCTGCTGTGTTCATCCAGCTCTACATCTTGTTATCTCAGCATTAATAAACCTCCCTGCAAGAATCTTGGTCCCATTCTAGGTCAGGTGTGGACCATCCCACTTGTACACGTCCCACCTTCCCCAGAAATGGTCCCAGTGATCCAGGAATCTAAACCATTCCCTCTTGCACCAACTCCGAATAGTAATTTGCCCTATTTTTCTATTTCAGTGCACACTCACCCGTGACTGGGAATAATCAGAGTTTACAACCTTTGAGGTCTTGCTCTACAATCTACTACCTAGCTCCTTGAACTCTTGATGTATGACCTCATCCCTTATTCAACTTGTATTGTTGGTATCATTGTGTACCGTAACCTCCATTATCACCCTCCAATTTCAGGATGTCCAGCAACCGCTCAGTGACATCCTTAACCCTGCCACCATCCTGCAGTCATGCCTGGAGCCACAGATCTTCCCAAATGGCTTACGAAACAAATTAGGGATAGTACTGGATCTAAAGAGGAGGCATATAGAATAATCCAAAAAATGCAGCAAGCCTGAGAATTGAAAGCATTTTAGAATTCAGCAAATGAGGACAAAGTATTTGGTTGAGTGGGAAAATAGAATGAAAGTAAAATTGCAACAATATAATAACAGACTAAGAAGGCTTCCATAAATGTGTGAAAAGAAAGATTAGCAAAGACAAATGCAGGTCCCTAACAGCTAGAAGCTGGGGGAATTATAATGGGAAACAAAGAAATGGCAAAAAAAATTGACACAAACTATGTTTCTGTCTTCACAAAAAGAGACTACAAATAACTTCCCTAAAATATCAGGGAACCAAGGGTCCAGCGAGAAGCAGGAAAATGGTGCTGGAGAAATAAATGATGTTACAGGCTAACAAATCTTTATGGTTTGATGATCGATATTTCAGAATGCTAAAGGAAGTAGCACTGGAAATACTGGAGGCATTGCTGGTCATCTGCAAAAGTTTGATAGACTCAGGAGCAATTTCTGCAGTTTGGAGTGTGGCAAATGTACCCCCTTTATTTAAGAAGTGAGGGAGAGAAAAAGCAGATCTACAGACCACACAGTGTGAAGCTGGATGAACACAGCAGCCCAAGCAGCATCAGAGGAGCAGGAATGTTTGACATTTTGGGTCAAGACCCTTCTTCAGAAATGGGGGAGGGGAAGGGGATTTTGAAATGAATAGGGAGACAGAAGGAGGGTGAGAGGAGACAGACAGGTCAAAGAGGCTGGATTAGAGTCAGTGTAGGTGAATGTAGGTGGGGAGTTAGGGAGGGGTTAGGTGAGTCCAGGGAGGACAGACAGCTCAAGGAGGCAGGATGAGGTTAGTAGATAGGAGATGGGGGTGGGGTTTGAGGTGGGAGGAATGGTTAGGGAGGCAGGGATGCGCTGGGCAGGTTTCGACATGTGGTCAGGGGAGGGGAGATTTTGAAGCTTGTGATGCCCACACTGATACCCTTGGGCTGCAGGGTTCCCAAGCTCCTGCATCTTTTGGGTGACGTCATTGTGGCAATGCAGGAGGCCCAGGATGGGCATATCATCCAATGAGTGGGATGGGGAGTTGAAATGGCTCGCAACTGGGAGGTGGTAGTTGTTTGTTGCAAACTGATATGGAGGGAAGGTCTTATCAGTTCGCAACAAACAACTATACCTCCCAGTCGCGAACTATTTCTAGCCCATAGCTAGTCCCTGCCTCCCTAACCATTCCTCCCACCTCAAGCCCCACACCCATCTCCTACCTACTAACCTCATCCCACCTCCTTGACCTGTCCGTCCTCCCTGGACTGACCTATCTCCTCCCTACCTCCCCACCTACATTCACCATTACTGGCTCTAACCCCGCCTCTTCGACGTGTCTGTCTCCTGTCACCCTATCTTCTCCTTTATCCATCTTCGATTCGCCTCGCCCTGTCTGCCTCCACTCAAAACGACAAACTTTCCTGCTCCTCTGATGCTGCTTGTCCTGCTGTGTTCATCCAGCTTCACACCGTGTTATCCCAGATTCTCCAGCAATGGCAGTTCCTACTATCTCCAGAGCTACAGACCAATGAGTCTTACATGTGTTGTGATGATCATGAGAACAGAAGAATGCATTAAAAGGATTAGGCAAATTTAGCATGGTTATAAAAGACATATCATACTTTACTGATCTATATGACCTTTTGGGGTTCATCCAAGGTGCATCCAAACTTGCTGATAACACAGAATGAGGTCAGGTTGTCAGGACGATGCAAGGAAGCTTCAAGATTATTTAAACAATAATTATTAAACTGTTTCGGGGCCACTGCTGTTTGTTATTTTTATAAATGACCTGGCTGAGTGTGCCGAAGGATGGCTTAGTAAATTTGCAGACGACACTAAGGTCGGTGGAGTTGTGGATAGTGCGGAAGGATGTTGCAGGTTACAGAAGGACATAGGTAAGCTGCAGAGCTGGGCTGAGAGGTGGCAAATGGAGTTTAATGTGGAAAAGTGTGAGGTGATTCACTTTGGAAGGAGTAACAGGAATACAGAGTACTGGGCCAATGGTAAGATTCTTCATGATTTTTCATTTTCGGGAGGAGAGCGAGAGCCAGACAGAGAAAGCATCAGGAGGCTGCCGGGAAGGTAAGGATTTTTTTTTCCCACTTTAAAAAGCTTACCTCGAGCGGGAGCGGTCTTCATTTTTGGGAGGAGAGTGAGAGCCAGACAGAGAAAGCATCAGGAGGCTGCCAGGAAGGTAAGGTTTTTTTTCCCATTTTAAAAAGCTTACCTCGAGCGGGAGCGGTCTTCATTTTTGGGAGAAGAGCGAGAGCCAGACAGAGAAAGTGCCAGGAGGCTGCCGGGATGGTAAGGTTTTTTTTTCCCACTTTAAAAAGCTTACCTTGAGCGGGAGCGGTCTTCATTTATTTGGGCAGCGGCTGGAGGAGGCTTTAAACTAATGTGGCAGGGGGATGGGAACCAAATATTGGACAGAAAAGAGGTGGTAATGAAAGCCTGTAGGGAACTAGACAATGGAGTCAGTGTAATGAAAGGGAATAGTAGTCGGGGAGCAGATGATGAACATAAAGGGACAGATGGTCTGAGGTGCATTTGTTTTAATGCGAGAAGTGTAGTAGATAAGGCAGATGAGCTTAGGGCTTGGATCGATACCTGGAAGTATGATGTTATTGCTATTACTGAGACTTGGTTGAGGGAAGGGCATGATTGGCAACTAGTTGTCCCAGGATATCGATGCTTCAGGCGGGATAAAGAGGGAGGTAAAAGGGGTGGAGGAGTTGCAGTAATGGTCAAAGACGATATCACAGCCGCACTGCAGGAGGGCCCCATGGAGGGCTCAAGCAGTGAGGCAAGATGGGTAGAACTCAGAAATAGGAAGGATCCAGTAACAATGTTGGGGCTGTACTACAGGCCTCCCAACAGCGAGCGTGAGATAGAGGTACAAATATGTAAACAGATAATGGAAAGGTGTAGGAGAAACAGGGTGGTGGTGGTGGGAGATTTTAATTTTCCCAACATTGACTGGGATTCACTCAGTGTTAGGGGTCAAGACGGAGCAGAATTTGTAAGGTGTGTCCAGGAGGGTTTTCTACAGCAGTATGTATGTAGTCCAACTCGGGAAGGGGCCATACTGGACCTGGTGTTGGGGAAGGAACCCAGCCAGGTGGTTGATATTACAGTAGGGGACTACTTTGGAAATAGCGGCCACAATTCCGTAAGGTTAACAATACTCATGGACAAGGATGGGAGTGGTCCTAAAGGAAGAGTACGAAACTGGGGGAAGGCCGACTATACCAAGATTTGGCAGGATCTGAGGAATGTAGATTGGGAGAAACTGTTTGAAGATAAATCCACATTTGATATGTGGGAGGCTTTTAAGGAGAGGTTGATTAGCGTGCAGGAGAGACATGTTCCTCTGAAAATGAGGAATAGAAATGGCAAGATTAAGGAATCATGAATGACAGGTGAAATTGTGAGACTAGCCAAGAGGAAAAAGGAAGCATACATGAGGTCTAGGCGGCTGAAGACAGACGAAGCTTTGCAAGAATATCGGGAATGTAGAGCGAATCTGAAATGAGGCATTAAGAGGGCTAAGAGAGGACATGGGATATTGCTGGCAAACATGGTTAAGGAAAATCCCAAAGCCTTTTATTCATATATAAAGAGCAAGAGGGTAACTAGAGAAAGGATTGGCCCACTTAAGGACAAAGAGGGAAAGTTATGCGCTGAGTCAGAGAAAATGGGTGACATTCTTAACGAGTACTTTGTATCGGTATTCACCAAGGAGAGGGACATGACAGATGTTGAGGTGATGGATAGATGTTTGCTTAGTCTAGGTCAAGTTGACATAAGGAAGGAGGAACTGTTGGGTATCCTAAAAGACATTAAGGTGAACAAGCCCCTACGTCCATAGAACATAGAACATAGAACATTACTGCACAGTACAGGCCCTTCGGCCCTCAATGTTGTGCCGACCTGTCATACCAATCTCAAGCCCATCTAACCTACACTATTCCATGTATGTCCATGTGCTTGTCCATATTCCATGTACGTCCATATCCTTGTCCGAATGGGATCTATCCCAGATAACTGAGGGAAGCGAGAGAGGAAATAGCCAGGGCCTTAACAGATATCTTTGTAGCATCCTTAGACTTGGGTGAGGTCCCGGAGGACTGGAGACTTGCTAATGTTGTCCCCTTGTTTAAGAAGGGTAACAAGGATAACCCAGGTAAATATCGACCAGTGAGCCTGACGTCAGTGGTAGGGAAGCTACTGGAGAAGATACTGAGGGATAGGATCTATTGCCATTTGGAAGAAAATGGGCTTATCAGTGATAGGCAACATGGTTTTGTGCAGGGAAGGTCGTGTCTTACCAACTTAATAGAAGTCTTTGAGGATGTGACAAAGTTGATTGTTGAGGGAAAGACTGTAGATGTCATATACATGGACTTCAGTAAGGAGTTTGATAAGGTTCCCCATGGCAGGCTGATGGAGAAAGTGAAGTTGCAAGGGGTCCAGGGTGTGCTAGCTAGACGGATGAAAAACTGGCTAGGCAACAAGATACAGAGAGTAGTAGTAGAAGGGAGTTTCTCAAATTGGAGACCAGTGACCAGTGGTGTTCTACAGGGATCTGTGCGGGGACCACTGTTGTTTGTGATATATGTAAATGATCTGGAGGAAGGTGTAGGTGGTCTGATCAGCAAGTTTGCAGATGACACTGAGAGTGGTGGAGTAGCAGATAGTGAAGGGGACTGTCAGAGATTACAGCAGAATATAGATACACTGGAGAGTTGGGCAATAAATGGCAGATGGAGTTCAATCTGGGCAAATGCAAGGTGATGCATTTTGGAAGATCAAATTCAAGGTCGAATTATACAGTAAATTTGATAAGGTTCCCCATGGTAGGCTCATTCAGAAGGTCAGGAGGAATGGGATACAGGGGAACTTAGCTGTCTGGATACAGAATTGGCTGGCCAACAGAAGATAGCGAGTGGTAGTAGAAGGAAAATATTCTGCCTGGAAGTCAGTGGTGAGTGGTGTTCCACAAGGCTCTGTCCTTGGGCCTCAACGGTTTGTAATTTTTATTAATGACTTGGATGGGGGATTGAAGGATGGGTCAGCAAGTTTGCAGACGACACGAAGGTTGGAAGTGTCGTTGACAGTATAGAGGGCTGTTGTAGGCTGCAGCGGGACATTGACAGGATGCAGAGATGGGCTGAGAGGTGGCAGATGGAGTTCAACCTGGATAAATGCGAAGTGATGCATTTTGGAAGGTCGAATTTGAAAGCTGAGTACAGGATTAAGGATAGGATTCTTGGCAGTGTGGAGGAACAGAGGGATCTTGGTGTGCAGATACATAGATCCCTTAAAATGGCCACCCAAGTGGACAGGGATGTTAAGAAAGCTTGTGGTGTTTTGGCTTTCATTAGCAGGGGGATTGAGTTTAAGAGTGGTGAGATCTTGTTGCAGCTCTATAAAACTTTGGTTAGACCGCACTTGGAATACTGCATCCAGTTCTGGTCGCCCTATTATAGGAAAGATGTGGATGCTTTGGAAAGGGTTCAGAGGAGGTTTACCAGGATGCTGCCTGGACTGGAGGGCTTATCTTATGAAGAGAGGTTGACTGACCTCGGACTTTTTTCATTGGAGAAAAGGAGGAGGAGAGGGGACCTAATTGAGGTATACAAGATAATGAGAGGCATAGATAGAGTTGATAGTCAGAGACTATTTCCCAGGGCAGAAAAGGCTAACACGAGGGGTCATAGTTTTAAGCTGGTTGGAGGAATGTATAGAGGGGATGTCAGAGACGGTTTCTTTACACAGAGAGTTGTGAGAGCATGGAATGCGTTGCCAGCAGCAGTTGTGGAAGCAAGGTCATTGGGGACATTTAAGAGAGTGCTGGACATGCATATGGTCACAGAAATTTGAGGGTGCATACATGAGGATCAATGGTCGGCACAACATCGTGGTATGAAGGGCCTGTTCTGTGCTGTACTGTTCTATGTTCTATGTAAATGGAAAAGTCCTGGGGAAAATTGATGAACAGAGAGATCTGGGTGTTCAGGTCCATTGTTCCCTGAAGGTGATAACGAAGGCCAATAGGGTGGTCGAGAAGGCATATGGCATGCTTTCCTTCATTGGACAGGGTATTGAGTACAAGAGTTGGCAGGTCATGGTGCAGTTGTACAGGACTTTGGTTCGGCCGCATTTAGAGTACTGTGTACAGTGCTGGTCGCCATATTACCAAAAGGATGTGGATACTTTGGAGAAGGTGCAGAGGAGGTTCACCAGGATGTTGCCTGGTATGGAGGACACTAGCTACAAAGAAAGGTCGAGTAGATTAGAATTATTTTCATTCGAAAGACGGAGATTGAGGGGGGACCTGACTGAGGTCTACAAAATCATGAGAGGTATAGACAGGGTGGAGAGCAAAAAGCTTTTTCCCAGAGTGGGGGACTCAATTACTCGGGGTCATGAGTTCAAAGTGAGAGGAGGAAAGTTTAAGGGAGATATGCGTGGAAAGTTCTTTACACAGAGGGTGGTGGGTGCCTGGAATGCGTTGCCAGCGGAGGTGGTAGACGCAGACACGTTAGCGTCACAGACCCTTAGAAAATAGATGACAGGTTAGACAGAGGATCTTGATCAGCGCAGGCTTGGAGGGCCGAAAGGCCTGTTCCTGTGCTGTAATTTTCTTTGTTTTTTGTTTTTTTGTTCTTTGTTCTTGGTAGTGTGGATGAACAGAGAGATCTTGGTGTCCATGTGCATAGATCACTGAAAGTTGCCACCCAGGTTGATAGGGTTGTTAGGAAGGCATATGGTGTGTTAGTTTTTATTGGTAGAAGGTTTGAGTTTCGGAACCATGAGGCCATGCTGCAGCTGTACAAAACTTTGATGCGGCCACACTTGGAGTATTGCGTATAGTTCTGGTCACCGCATTATAGGAAGGATGTGGAAGCATTGGAAAGGGTGCCGAGGAGATTTACCAGGAAGTTGCCTGGTATGGAGGGAAGGTCTTACGAGGAAAGGCTGAGGGACTTGAGGCTGTTTTCGTTAGAGAGAAGAAGGTTAAGAGGTGACTTAAGAGAGACATACGAAATGATCAGAAGATTAGATAGGGTGGACAGTGAGAGCCATTTTCTTTGGACGGTGATAGCTAGCATGAGGGGACATGGCTTTAAATTGAGGGGTGATAGCTATCAGACAGATGTCAGAGATATGCTCTTTACTCAGAGAGTAGTAAAGGTGTGGAATGCCCTGCCTGCAACAATAGAAGACTCGCCAAGTTTAAGGGCATTAAGTGGTCATTGGATAAACATATGGATGATAATGGAATAGTGTAGGTTAGATGGGCTTCAGCTTGGTTTCACAGGTCGGTACAACATAGAGGGCCAAAGGGCCTGTACTGCGCTGTAGTGTTCTACACATAGAACGCAGAACATAGAACAGTACAGCGCAGAACAGGCCCTTCGGCCCTCGATGTTGCGCCAACCTGTGAACTAATCTAACCCCATCTCCCTACACTATCCCATCATCATCCATATGCTTATCCAAGGACTGTTTAAATGCCCCTAATGTGGCTGAGTTAATTACATTGGCAGGCAGGGCGTTCCACATCCTTACCACTCTCTGAGTAAAGAACCTGCCTCTGACATGTGTCTTAAATCCATCACCCCTCAATTTGTAACTACGCCCCCTTGTACAAGCTGAAATCATCATCCTGGAAAAAAGACTCTCACTGTCCACCCTATCTAATCCTCTGATCATCTTGTATGTCTCTATTAAATCCCCTCTTAGCCTCCTTCTCTCCAATGAGAACAGACCCAAGTCCCTCAGCCTTTCTTCATAGGGCCTGCGCTCCAGACCAGGTAGCATTCTGGTAAATCTCCTCTGCACCTTTTCCAATGCTTCCACATCCTTCCTGTAATGGGGCGACCAGAACTGCACGCAATATTCCAAATGAGGCCGCACTAGCATTTTATACAATTGCAGCATGAGATCACGTCTCCGGAACTCAATCTCTCTACCAATAAAACCGAACACGCCGTAAGCCTTTTTAACAGCACTATCAACCTGGATGGCAACTTTCAGGGATTTATGTACATGGACACCAAGATCCCTCTGCACATCCACACTACCAAGAATCTTTCCATTGACCCAGTATTCAGCCTTCCTCTTATTCCTCCGAAAGTGCATCACCCCACATTTATCTGTATGAAACTCCATTTGCCACCTTTGGAATGTGGAATGTAGTATCAGAATATGGGGTAGGCCATTTACAACTGACATCAGAAGAAATTTCTTCATCTAGAGATTGGTGCGTCTCTGAAATTCCTTGCCACAGAAAGTGCTGAAGCCAAAACAATAAATATTTTCAAGGAAGAGTTACATATAATTCATTGAGTTTAGGGGATCAAAGGGGATGGGGTAAAAGCAGGAAGACAGGACAGAGTTGGATCAAATTGTATGGAGGAACAGGCTCGAAAACCTGAGTCCTGTTCCTATTTTCTACATTTCTTTGACTCTCACTGGGGTACAGTCCCACACACACACTGACTCTCACTGGGGTACAGTCCCACACACACACACTGACTCTCACTGGGGTACAGTCCCACACACACACACTGACTCTCACTGGGGTACAGTCCCACACACACACACTGACTCTCACTAGGGTATGAGTCCCACGCACACACTGACTCTCACTGGGGTACAGTCCCACACACACACACTGACTCTCACTAGGGTATGAGTCCCACGCACACACTGACTCTCACTGGGGTACAGTCCCACACACACTGACTGTCACTGGGGTACAGTCCCACACACACACTGTCTCTCACTGGGGTACAGGGTCCCACACACACTGACTCTCAATAAGATTTTACTGTATTTACCCCTCATTGTAATCCTGTGACTAATGGCAGAATAATTATCTTATAGTGCGGAAAGATTTGTTTCCATGAAGTCTGGACATGGTCAACGTCATAAATTGGAATAATATTGTCTGAGATTATGGATTTATTGAAGAAATCCCAGTCTAATTGCCAAGGTATGTTTCTGTGGTTTCACGTGGTGTCAGGATTCTTGATTGGATGGAGTATGGCAAAGTCAGATGAACCTCTCATTCTTCAAATTGATGAGGAACAGCCACCTTTTACCATCATTGGAGATATCAATGCAGGCCTGCCTCCTGGGCATACAACTAGTAGCTTCTTCATTCACGAGACTGAAGGAACAGGCATGTCGTCAGACTTAATTATTGATGAAACCACCGGGATTATCAAAACAGCCAAAGTGTTGGATCATGAGTCCAGAGATAAGTACAAGTTTGTGGCTGTAAACTGGGGAGGTGATGCGGTGGAGGTGGTTATAATCGTCAATGATATCAATGATAACTCTCCAGTTTTTCCGAGCAGGGAAATGAAACTGAACGTACCTGAACAAACACCTGTGGGAACACGTTTTCGTTTGGATTCAGCTATTGATGCAGACGGAGGTCAGTTTAGTACACAGGGCTATCTTATTAAAGATGGAAATGTGGGGCAAGCCTTTCGGCTTGAAACTAAGAAACTTGCAGAAACACTGGACCTGGAATTAGTAGTCAATAATCCCCTGGACAGGGAGAAGAGATCCACTTACACTTTAGTCATTGAAGCCTTTGATGGTGGAACTCCCCGCAGAACCAGTCAGATGACCCTGGATGTCTCCATTTTGGATGTAAATGATAATGCTCCAAGATTCAATCAGACTCGATACTATACCATGATCTCAGAGAGCCTACAACCTGGCAGCAGTCTTCTGCAGGTCTTTGCCACAGATATGGATGAGGGAAATAATGGTGTGGTCATTTATGACATCAACAGGAGGCAGAGCGATCCCAATCAGTATTTTGTTATTGATTCTAAGACAGGCATTATCAAGTTAAATAAAGGTTTGGACTATGAAATGAAGAAAGTTCATGAGCTCGTGGTCCAAGCCAGAGATAATGCCACACATCCTGAAGTAACAACAGCATTTGTAACAGTCCAGGTAAAGGATTATAATGATAACCAGCCCACACTCACCATCATCTTTCTTAGTGAAGATGGTTCACCTCATATATCAGAGGGAGCTCAGCCAGGCCAATTTGTGGCCAGGATCTCTGTATCTGATCCTGACTATGGAGAATATGCCAAAGTCAATGTATCTCTGGATGGTGGTGATGGTAAATTTGGGTTGACTACAAAGGACAATATTATTTACTTGATTTGTGTAGACCAGATGTTAGACAGAGAGGAGAAGGATACTTACCAGCTGAGTGTCACTGCAACTGATTCTGGAACACCACCGTTGAGGGCGGAATCCACATTTACCATCCATGTAACCGATGTTAATGACAATCCTCCGGTCTTTGATCGCTCTGGGTATCGACAGTCTATCCCAGAGGTTCTGTATCCTGGCAGCTTTGTGCTACAAGTAACAGCAACAGATAAAGATGAGGGCAGTAACGGTGAAGTTGTGTACAGTATTACAAGTAATGCAAACTCCCACTCTGAATGGTTCACCATCGATCAAACGACTGGTGTTATTACCACGGCAGCAACTTTGGATTACGAAACAGATCCTATTCCCAGGCTGGTGGTGACAGCCACTGATCGAGGAAATCCTCCCATGTTCTCCTCTGTTACTGTCACTATTGCCATCCAGGATGTGAATGATAACGAGCCTGTGTTCAGCCGCAATTTTTATAACACATCAATCAAAGAACATGTTCCAATGGGGACCTGCTTCCTCCAGGTAAGATCGTTTGTACTGTTTTTTTTTGTAATTTTTATAAATTGTACATGTTAATGAACCTGTTAACTCTAAATGCTCCAGCATTCTGAGTGGAATAAAAGCAAGAAGTGCTGGAGAAACTCAGCTGGTGTAGCAACATCTGTGGAGAGAAACAGGGTTAATGTTTAGAATGTGATATTTCTATTGTTCCAAAAAATGAACTCGATTTCTGTCCACAAATGCGGTTGAATTTCTCCAGCACTCCCTCCATTTGTTTCAAATTTGCAGCATCCACGATATTTCTTTTTATGTCATAGTTGTACAGGACTTTGGTTAGGCCACAGCTGGAGCACTATGTGCAGTTCTGGTCATCACACTATTGCAAGGATGTGATTGCCCTGGAGGGGGTGCAGAGGAGACTCACCAGGATGTTGCCTGGGATGGAACAGGTTACTGATGAGGACAGGCTGTTAAGCTTGGGTTGTTTTCTTTTGAGCAGAGAAGGTTGAAAGGGACCTGATAGAGGTGTATGAGATTATGGGAGACATGGACAGGGTGGACAGAAACCAGCCACTTCCCTTAGTTGAAGGGTCAATAATAAGGAAGTATTTTAATAGAAAGGGCAGGAGGCTTAAAAAGGGTTTGAAGCATTTTTTCACCATGACGGTAATGGGGTCTAGAATATGAGATGACAAAGTGTGAAGCTGGATGAACGCAGCAGGCCAAGCAGCATCTCAGGAGCACAAAAGCTGACGTTTTGGGCCTAGACCCTTCATCAGAAAAGGGGGAGGGGGAGACGGTTTTGAAATAAATAGGGAGGGGGGGAGGCAGATCGAAGATGTATAGAGGAGAAGTTAGGTGAAGAGGAGACAGACAAGTTAAAGAGGCGGGGCTGGAGCCAGTAGAGGTGAGTGTAGGTGGGGAGGTGGGGAGGGGATAGGCCAGTCCGGGGAGGACGGACAGGTCAAAGGAGCAGGATGAGGTTAGGAGGAAGGAAATGGAGGTGCAGCTTGAGGTGGGAGGAGGGGATAAGTGAGAGGAAGAACAGGTTACGGAGGCGGGGACGAGCTGGGCTGGTTTTGGGATGCAGTAAGGGGAGGAGAGATTTTGAAGCTTGTGAAGCCCACATTGATACCATTGGGCTGCAGGGTTCCCAAGCGGAATATGAGTTGCTGTTCCTGCAACCTTCGGGTGGCATCATTGTGGCACTGCAGGAGGCCCAGGATGGACATGTCATCTGAGGAATGGGAGAGGGAGTTGAAATGGTTCGCGACTGGGAGGTGCAGTTGTTTATTGCGAACCGAGCGTAGGAGTTCTGCAAAGAGGTCCCTAAGCCTCCGTTTGGTTTCCCCAATGTAGAGGAGGCCACACCGGGTACAGCAGATGCAGTATACCACATTGGCAGATGTGCAGGTGAACATCTGCTTAATGTGGAATGTCATCTTGGGACCTGGGATGGGGGTGAGGGAGGTGGTGTGGGGGCAGGTGTAGCACTTCCTGCGGTTGCAGGGGAAGGTGCCGGGTGTGGTGGGGTTGCAGGGGAATATGGAGAGGACAAGGGAGTCAGAGAGTGCGGTCCCTCTGGAAAGCAGACAAGAGCGGGGATGAAAAAATGTCTTTGGTGGTGGGGTCGGATTGCAGATGGCGAAAGTGTTGGAGGATGATGCATTGGATCTAGAGGTTGGTGGGGTGGTATGTGAGGACAAGGGGGATTCTCTTATGGCGGTTATTGCGGGCGCGGGGTGTGAGGGATGAGTCACAGGAAATGCGGGAACATGGTCAAGGGCGTTCTCGACTACTGCAGGGGAGATGTTGCGGGTCCTTGAAAAACGAGGACATCTGAGATGTACTGGAGTGGAATACCTCATCCTGGGGAGCAGATACGGCGGAGATGAAGGAATTGGGAATAGGGGATGGCATTTGCACAGGAAGGTGGGTGGGAGGAAGTGTATTCCAGGTAGCTGTGGGAGTTGGTGGGCTTGAAATGGATATCAGTTTCTAGTTGGTTGCCTGAGATGGAGACAGAGAGGTCCAGGAAGATAGGGATGTGTTGGAGATCATCCAGGTGAACTTGAGGTTGGGATGGAAGATGTTGGTGAAGTGGATGAACTATTCGAGCTCCTCTGGGGAGCTCGAGGTGGCGCTGATACAGGCATCAATGTAACGGAGGAAGAGGTGGGGTTTGGGGCCAGTGTAGGTATGGAAGAGGGATTGTTCCACATAACCTACAAAGAGGCAGGCATAGCTTGGGCCCATGCAGGTACCCATGGCCACCCACTTTGTCTGTAGGAAGTGGGAGGAATTAAAAGAGAAGGACTAGAATCTGCTGCCTGGGAGGGTAGTTGAGGCAGGAATGCTCACAATGTTTAAAAAGGCGCCTGGATGAGCACATGAAATGTCATAACATTCAAGGTAATGGGCTTAGTGCAGGAAAATGAGACTGGTGTATTAGCCTATTCTGAAGAAGGGTCCCACCCAAAACGTCAACTTTCCTGCTCCTCTGATGCTGCGTGGCCTGCTGTGTTCATCCAGCTCCACACTGTGTAGATTTGGTGCAGTTTTTGACAGTGCTGATTTGATGGCCAAAGGAAGTCTTTTGCACTGTATGAACGTCTGATTCTACGTATTATTTCATATACCTCCATGAGCACCACATGATCCATCAACCAGCTTTCTTCAATAAGCAGCACAATGATTAATTTAGCTCTGAAGAAGGGTCACTGGACTTGAAATTTTAACTCTGTTGTCACTTCACAGATGTTTTGCCAAACCTGCTGAGTTTCTCCAGTAATTTCTGGTTTTCTTTACTTTGGATCTTCAGTATGATTGGTGTAAAGACATAAAGCTGCTTAACAGTTTTATACATGAAAATGTAAATGTCTACCCTTGTAAATACCGCCAAAACATACATACACACAATCACATAACAGGACATGAAGCAAGGAAAGAGATTTCAGTACAGATATTCACTTTACACAAGTATTTTTCCAGAAACAGGAGAACTGAGCTGGGAAATATCCTCCCCATATCAGAGATTGAATATCATATTCTATCTGCTTTCGTACCCTTCTCTGACAGTCAAAACCTCTGGAAGGCCTCAACTCTAATCAAGGTGTCCAGTCGTTAGCTGAAATCATATTTTTCCAAAAACTACCTGTTGCAAAAGGGTTCAAATTGTGCCCCTGAGATGCTGCTGGGCCAGCTGTGTTCATCCAGCCTCACATTTTATTATCTATTTCAAATGTCCAAGTGACTACTTTTAAAAAAATCCAGGTATTTGCAGGATTGAAATGTGTAATTTTCCCATAATTCTTCAAAACTCAAATCCTCATAAGAAACTAAATGTGAAGCCTTCATGACCTTGTGTAGATTTTTAATCATTGCTTGAAAGAAACAAAACACTCAGAAGACTGGCCACTCGAGCAGGTTCATATTAAATTGTTCCCTGGACTCAGGGTCAGAGGACTGACTGAGCTGAAACATTTGATTGACCAAAGCAAAGTAACCTGTCCTTCGCTAAACAGACCAAACTCTTATAACTGAAGGCAACTGTTTTAAATTACTCCATTCCAATTTTGTTTCATGCAGATACAAAAAATAATGAAAAAGGAAGAGAAGCAGAAAGAATGAAACTACAAGCCAGTTAGCTTAACATCTGTCATCAGGAAATTGTTAAAAGCTGTTTTGAAAAAGTGATCTCAAGGCACTTAATGAGTTTGAGGTAATCAGGCAGAGTCAACATGGAGTTTATTGGAGTTATTTGAGGAGGAAACATGTGCTGTGGTGGTGGATACTCTGTACTTCAACTTCCTGAAGGTATTTAATCAGGTGTCACATCAAACGTTATTGCAGAAAATAAGCACTCATGGTGTTGGGGGCAATGTATTGACTTGGATGATAGATTGGCTGGTGACCTGGAAGTAGAGAGTAGGGATAAGTGGGTCATTTTCAGGCTGGTAGGATGTCCCAATGGTATGCCATGGGGTTGGGGCTGGGATCTCAACTTTACAATTTATAGAAATGATTTGGATGAAGCAATAGAAGGGTGGGAACTACATTTGCTCTTACCATAAAGTAAATATGAAAGTGAGTTGTGAAGTCACCATTGGGAGACTAAGAAGTATATATATTGGTTAAATGAATGTAGAATTTATTTTAACAATGAAATATACGTTGCTTAAACAAAAGGAATAAAAATAACAAAAGAAATGCAAGCTTTCTAGACATAACGCAATTTGAAAGATTCATAACACATGACAAAGCAAAATCCCATCGACTTCCAAGACCACAATATGACAGGGAATCAAAATGCAGAAAGGCTTTCCCTACCTGTCCAATCAACAGGTTTGAGTTAACTGCTACTAGTTCCAGCCCTCTAAGCAATGAAAGCTTTTCCTTGAACAATCACAGACTAAGATCTTAGACTTTTGCAACTTTCAATAAATAATACACGTTTTTAAAAAAAGTTCATGCTTTGTGGGTGTCACCGGCTGGACTAACATTTATAACCTGTTCCTAGTTGCCCTTGAGAAGGTGGTGGTGATGCTGCCTTCTTAAACTGCTGCAGTCCTCCTGATGTAGACGTACCAATTTGTCATTAAGGAGGGAATTCCGGGAGTTTGACCTAATGACACCGAAGAAACAGTGACATAGTTCCAAGTAAGGATAGCGAGTGGAACTTGTAGGTGGTAGTGTTCCCATGTATCCTCTGCACTTGTCCTTCCAAATGGTTGAAACTAGGAACAGGAATCAGCCATTCAGTCCATTGAGCATGTCTTGCCATTCAATATAATCATGGTAGATCAAACACTCAAGCCATCCTTATAATCTTGTACATCATTGATGATCAGAAATCTATCAATCTCAATCTTAAACTTACTGAAAGAAAAACTTCCACAGCCTTTTGGGGCAGAGAATTCCAAAGTTTCACAGAGTGATTGTAACAAAATCAGCCAGGTAGATCTCATAAAATATGGGTTTCCTGATTGAAGCTGTTAATCTGATCTAATCAGAGAGACCTGGCAGACGGATATAAACAAGAATGTCAGGAGTTCTGTTCAATCTAGGAGCTGTCTCTGTGCTAGCTGGATCAGTGTCAGGCAATGTCCACCTGTAGATAAAGGGCAACTTGGTGATGGGATACAGGCCTTCATGGATTTATTTCGGTGGTGATGGGAAAAGAATACGCTCCTGAAGAGATTTACTTGCAGTAGACATCTTTGAATTGGAATAAACATTTCTGGCATCATGCCGCTATTTGGAAAGCTTGATTACCCTGATGCTACCATCAAATACTAGGCCCAATATGTGAAAAGAATGCATTATGTTTTTTCCAGGCAAATAAACACGGGGTCAGATGAAAGGCAATGAGTAATTCTCCTGACAACGTGTGGCCCTATGGATTTCATTGGTTTTTAGGAGGCTAACTTTCCCAGAGGGACCAGATATCAAAACCTTTCAAGAATTGACAGATTTAACGAAGGAATATTATGACCCCAAGCCTCCTCTAATTCTGAGACACTATCGGTTTTACTTGACAGTTTGAGAAACAGAGGAATCCATATGAGGATTTTTGATGAGGTTGAGATGACTGGCTGAGGCATAAGACTTTGGTTTAACACGAAGTGAGGTGCTGAGAGATGATTTTGTATGTGGGATTAATGATGTGATCATGCAAAAGCACCTTCTAACTGGACTTCAAACAGGCACGACAACAGGCTTTGTCGTTAGAAAATGCAGCAAGTGGAGTATATGAGCTGCAGGATATTCCGATGGAAGTGGACAGCCTCACCAGGCTGACTGAGCTTGGGGAACACCACTTGAATGAAGGCAATTGCACAGCCTCACTCAGAACATATTCTGGACTGTGGGACTCTAGGTCAGCCCACAGCAAAACCCCAAAACAAAGCCATGCCTTGGTCCAACAATTACAATTTTCCTGGGGATGCAAGCCGGAGGGCCATTGTTGTTGCTGCTAGCATGCAGACTCAAACCAGCAGAAGCACCAGGCCTGAATTGAGTAAGAGGACTCTTAGCCCGGTATCCGGGAGAGTGCACACCATGGAAAGACCACCTACATCTGGTTTGGAACAATTAAAAATTGCTTAACAGCATCCAAATGATAACCAATTCAAATAAATGTCTGGTTAAATGATCACCCAGTTCTAATAGAGGTTGATACCAGTGGGGATATATCAGTGATCACAGAACCAGACTTTAACAAAATTCAAGATAATAAAATGTGAGGCTGGCCGAACACAGCAGGCCCAGCAGCATCTCAGGAGCACAAAAGCTGATGTTTCGGGCCTAGACCCTTCGTCATTAACAAAATTCACTCTGGACTCCAATCCTTAAGTTTGCATAAGACCTTGAGAATCTGTATCAGGTAGCCCCTACAGATTAAGCATGTAAGTTTGGTTCTGGTCTCTTTTGAGAAGCAGTTGGTTCAGTTATCACTGATTGTAGTAAAAGGCTCCAGCCCAAGCTTGATTGGGTAGAATTGGTTAAGAAAAATTTAACTTGATTGTCTCAACATTTTTCAATTATAAAATGGCTGTCTGGATAAAGTTTTCATTGAATACCCAGAAGTTTTTTTTTCTGGGATGTCTGGAGACTATCAAGAGTGTCAAGGCCACCTTACATGTTGAACAATTCTACAATTCTTCAAGGCCCACCCAGTGCCATTTACCTTACAGGCAGAAATCAGGAGGCTGGAAAGCGAAGGAATCGTCAAACCCGTACACTTTGTGGAATGGCCCCAGCACTGGTCATACTGATTGTGAAACCCAATGGGCCGGTTTGTTTTTGTGGGGTTTCAAACAAATGGTAAACTGCTTTCCACAGCTGGATAATTACCCAATCCCTGACATAGAGGATTTATAAACAAACATTGCTGGTGTGGGCTGTCCATCATGAAGCTGGATATGAGCCATGCATATCTGCAATTGTAGTTACATGAGGATTCACAGAAGTATAGAACATAGAACATAGAACATTACAGCACAGTACAGGCCCTTCGGCCCTCGATGTTGTGCCGACCTGTCATACCGATCTCAAGCCCATCTAACCTACCCTATTCCATGTACGTCCATATGCTTGTCCACTGACGACTTAAATGTACCTAAAGTTGGCGAATCTACTACTGTTGCAGGCAAAGCGTTCCATTCCCTTACTACTCTCTGAGTAAAGAAACTACCTCTGACATCTGTCCTATATCTTTCACCCCTCAATTTAAAGCTATGCCCCCTCCTGCTCGCCGTCACCATCCTAGGAAAAAGGCTCTCCCTATCCACCCTATCTAACCCTCTGATTATTTTATATGTTTCAATTAAGTCACCTCTCAACCTTCTTCTCTCTAATGAAAACAGCCTCAAATCCCTCAGCCTTTCCTCGTAAGACCTTCCCTCCATACCAGGCAACATCCTAGTAAATCTCCTCTGCACCCTTTCCAAAGCTTCCACATCCTTCTTATAATGCGGTGACCAGAACTGTACACAATACTCCAAGTGCGGCCGCACCAGAGTTTTGTACAGCTGCAGCATAACCTCTTGGTTCCGGAACTCGATCCCTCTATTAATAAAAGCTAAAACACTGTATGCCTTCTTAACAGTCCTGTCAACCTGGGTGGCAACTTTTAATGATCTGTGTACACGGACACCGAGATCTCTCTGCTCATCTACACTACTAAGAATCTTACCATTAGCCCAGTACTTTGCCTTCCGGTTACTCCTACCAAAGTGTATCACCTCACACTTGTCCGCATTAAACTCCATTTGCCACCTCTCAGTCCAGCTCTGCAGCTTATCTATGTCTCTCTGCAACCTACAGCATCCTTCGTCACTATCCACAACTCCACCGACCTTAGTGTCGTCTGCAAATTTACTAACCCATCCTTCTACGCCCTCATCCAGGTCATTTATAAAAATGACAAACAGCAGTGGACCCAACACCGACCCTTGCGGTACACCACTAGTAACTGGCCTCCAGGATGAACATTTCCCATCAACTACCACCCTCTGTCTTCTTTCAGCAAGCCAATTTCTGATCCAAACTGCTATATCTCCCACAATTCCATTCCTCTGCATTTTGTACATTAGCCTATTGTGGGGAACCTTATCGAACGCCTTGCTGAAATCCATATACACCACATCAACCGGTTTACTCTCATCTACCTGTTTGGTCACCTTCTCAAAGAACTCAATAAGTAATACCCTATAAGGGTTTGTACCAATATATGAGACTGCCATTTGGGGTATCATCAGCCTCTGCCATTTTTCAGTGGATGATGGGGAACATTTTGCAAGGTCTACCCAGGTCACCTCTTATCTGGACGTTGTGCTAATAACTGGGAAGACCAATAAAGAGCACAGTGCTTAAGTGTTTCCCCAGTGTGCGTGTATGCCTTAGGAGGGGAAGAATGTGTGTTCCAGGTACCCCAAGTGAACTGCTTGGGCTACAGAGTCAACAAGACTGGGTTGCACCCTTTGGAAGATAATGTGATCAAAGATGCTGCAGTTCCCTGTCTGTTTTGGAGCTTAGGTCTCTCCTTGGGCTGGTGAATTATTACAGAAGGTTCATACATATGCGACAGGTGGTGGAATTTGAATTCAATAAATATCTAGAATTAAGAATCTATTGATGACCATGAATCCATTGTCGATTATCAGGAAAAATCCATCCTATTCACTAATGTCCTTTAGGGAAGGAAACTGCCATCCTTTCCTGGTCTGGCCTACATGTGATTTCAGGCCCACAGCAATGTGATTGACTCTGAACTGCCCTCTGGGCAATCAGGGATGGGCAATACATGCTGCTTGATCAGTGATGCCCTCATCCTGTTAATGAATAAAAAAATTGTAGGTCTACCTCTCACACAATTACAGTAACAACTCCACCAGATCTACTAATGGGGAGAAGACTCCGCACCAGGTTAAATCTGATATTCTTGGAGCTGGGGAGGGGAGAAATCAAGAATGCCAATGTCAGATGCAAGATCCCCATAAGTGAGAGAGGCAGTTTACGTCAGGAAACAAAGTTTGGTGTCGAAGTGACGGAAGTAGAACTGCGTGGGTAACAGGGATGGTGGATAAAATGTCAGATCCAGTGATGTACAAAGCTCAAGTCAATGAGGCAGTCCTGAACAATCAGGTGGACGACATGAATGCAGCGAGCTCACAAATGGGGCAGGGGCAAAACATACCCAGACCCTTAGAACATCTTCAAGGCTCTCAGCACCTGTGGGATCTTCCTTTACAGCCTCTGTTTAATAAAAGAATCTCTTCACTTCTGCCTTAAAAATATTCAAGGGCTCTGATTTTACCACCTTCTCTTGAGGAAGTGAGTTCCAAAGTCTTATGACCCACGGAGACTTTTTTTTTGCCAAATCTCTGTTTTAAATGGGTGGTCCTTTTTTTTTAAAGAACCTCCATGAGCTACACTAATGCATCTTATAGGTGGACATTAAGGAGCAATGGTTGAATCCTCCTTGATTTGCTCACATGTTTCAGAAGGCATTAAAAGTTAATAACATTGCTGCAGCCACATGAGGGCCTGACCAGGCCTGGTTGGCAGATTTCCTTCTGTAAAGGGCACGAGTGAACCAGATGGTCTTTATAACAATTACCACTAGCTATACAGTTACCATTAGGCTAGCTTTTAATCTCAATTCCTTTTATTGATTTCAAGTTTTAACCATCTGCCATGGTGGAATTTGAACCATGTCCCCAGAGCAATGCCCTGGGAATTTGAAATACAGCCAAGTTGGGTCTGGTACGCACGAGTGGAGGAGAAAGCCATAGTTATGGTTATAGTGACAGGGGATTCAATAGTAAGGGCCACAGTTAGATGTTCCTGTGGCTGCAAAGCAGCCTCCAGAATTCTGAGGACCTTTCCTGCTACCAGGGACAAGGATGCCTCGGAGAGGCTGCACAGAATTGGGTTAGGGCTAGGGTTAGGGTTAGGGTGAGAGTTAGGGTTAGGGTCGTTTTACATATCAGTACCAACATGGGTTCCATAAAGGGATGATTTCCACAAGCTGACTATGGGGAGTTAGAACGTAAATGAGAAAATAGGACCTCAAAGCTAGTGATCTCAGAAAGCTACCAGTGCCATGCGGTGGTGAATATAGAAATAACAGGTCATATCAAATGACTACATGGCTGGGAAAAGGTGTAGGAGGGCGGGAGGGAGTCTGATTCCTGGGGCACTGAAACAGAGGGAGGTGGGGCTATGTACGAACAGGACAAGTTTGTATCTGGGCGGGATCAGGATCAATGTTTTCAGGGCTGTTTGCAAGTGCTGTGAGGGAGGGAGGTTGGGAACCTGATCACGGAGGCAGAGAAGGGAGAAACAAGAAAACAAACAAAAGTAAGATGTAAAAGTGGAAGACGGAGGAAAACATGGTGAAAAACAAATGGGGCCGTCGTGTAAAGCAAAACAAAAATGATTGACAAGATTAAAAGGCGTTTAAACACTCTGTAGCTTAATGTGCAGATCATTTGCAACAAAAAAGGTGCAGATTGACAGTACAGATAGATATAAGCAGCTGTATAATTTGTTTGCAATTATGGAGATACATCAGCAGGATGACCAAGAATGGGAACTGAACATCCAGGGGTTTTCATTATTTCAGAAGACAGACAAAGAGGGAAAAGTGGTCAAGTCACATTATTAGTGGAAGGAATAAATTAAAAATTAATACAATAGTGAGGAAAGATATTGGAATGGAAAATTATAATGTGGAATCTGTGTTGGTAAAAATAAAAAACATCAAGGGCAAAAATACTTTAAAAGTGATGGTCTATAGGCCCCCAAGCATTAGTGCAGATATAAGGAAAAATATCAAACCGGAGATTAGAAACACATATAACAAGGGTACAACTGTAGCCATCGTGACCTTAGTCTTCTATTAAATTCAACAAATTGGCTTGTTTTGAACTGGTAATAAAACTGTGGACAGAGATTTCCTGGAGTATATACAGGATGAGTTTTTCTTTAAACTGATGCATTGAGGAACCTACGAGTGATCAGTCTGGATATTGTACAACAAGAAAATATTATTTAACATAAAATGATTGAATTGTTCATTTTGATGGTGAGTGAAGAAGTCGAATTTGAATCTAAAATACTGAATCTAAAGAAGGAGAGCAATGAGATTATGAAGTATCAATTGGCAATGATAAATTGGGCAACATTGGCTAATCTTTAAGAAACTTGTGCATGAATTATGACAAGTATTCATTTCTATGTGGTGCAAAAATGAAACAGGAAAGGTGGCTCAACTTTGACTTACAAAATAATTTAGGGATAGTATTAGCTCAAAAAAGGGGACAAGCCAGTCCATCATGTAAACTAGCCTTCCATCCATTGACTCATTTACACTTCCCACTCCCTCGGGAAAGCAGCCAACATAATCAAAGACCCCTCTCACCCTGATCATATGCTCTCCACCCTCTTCCAATGGGCAGATGATGTAAAGTTAGAATAAATGTATGAACAGATTCAAGAGCAGCTTCTTCCCCACTGTTATGACTTTTGAATGGACCCTCTCAAATGTTAATGTTGACCTCTCTCTCTCTCTCTGCACCTTCACTGTAGCTGTAACGTTATATTCTGTGCTCTGTCTGCTATCCTGATGCACTTTTGTGGCATGATATGCCTGTATGGCATGTAAAACCCGGTATTTTATTACATGTGACAATGATAGGTCTTTGAAACTGAAAACAGATGAAGCTTTGGAAGAATATCGGGAAAGTAGGGCCAATCTGAAACGTGAAATTAAGAGGGTTAAAAGGGGTCATGAAATATCTTTAGCGAACAGCGTTAAGGAAAATTCAAAAGCCTTTTATTCATACACAAGGAGCAAGAGGGTAACTAGAGAAAAGGGTGGCCCACTCAAGGACAAAGGAGGGAAATTATGTGAGAAGTCAGAGAAAATGAGTCAGATTCTTAATGAGTACTCGCGTCGGTAATCACCGAGGAGAGGGATATGACGGATGTTGAGGTTAAGGATGGATGTTTGATTACTCCAGATCAAGTTAACATATGGAGCGGGGTTGGGGGGGGTGGGGAGCAGGATGTGTTGGGTATTCTAAAAGGCATTAGGGTGGACATGTCCCCAGATCCAGATACGATCTATCCCAGGTTAGAGGGAAGCGAGAGGCAAAATAGTTGGGGCCTTAACAGATAGCTTTGCAGCATCCTTGAGCACGGATGAGGACCTGGAGGACTGGAGAATTGCTAACGTTGTCCCCTTGTTTAAGAAGGGTAACAAGGATAATTCAGGTAATTATTGACTGGTGAGCCTGACGTCAGTGGTAGGGAAGCTGCTGGAGAAGATACTGAGGGATAAGATCTATTCCCATTTGGAAGAAAATGGGCTTATCAGTGACAGGCAACATGGTTTTGTGCAGGGCAGGTCATGGATAAGAAAAACGTGATAGAATTCTTTAAGGAAGTGACAAAGTTGATAGATGGGGGAAGGGCTGTAGATGTCATATACATGGACTTCAGTAAGGCATTTGATAAGGTTCCCCATGGCAGGCTGATGGAGAAAATGAAGTCACATGGGGTCCGGGATGTACTAGCTAGATGGATAGAGAACTGGCTGGGCAACAGGAGACAGAGAGTTGTGGTGGAAGGGAGTTTCTCAAAATGGAGACCTGTGACCAGTGGTGTTCCACAGGGATCCGTGTTGGGACCACTGTTGTTTGTGATATATATAAGTGCTCTGAAGGAAGGTATAGATGGACTGATTAGCAAGTTTGCAGATGACGCTAAGATTGTTGGAGTAGCAGATTGTGAAGGGGCCTGTCGGAGAATATAGCAGAATTTATATAGATTGGAGAGTTGGGCAGAGAAATGGCAGATGAAGTTCAATCCAAGCATGCTGGCCTTCATAACTAGAGGAATTGAGTATAGGAGCAGAGAGGTCCTTCTGCAGGTGTGCAGGGCCCCGGTGAGACCGCACCGGAGTATTGTGTGCAGTTTTGGTCTCCAAATTTGAGGAAGGACATTCTTTCTATTGAGGGAGTGCAGCGTAGGTTCACAAGGCCAATTCCCAGAATGGTGGGACTATCATATGTTGAAAGATTGGAGCGACTGGGCTTGTATATGCTTGAGTTTAGGAGGATGAGATGGGATCTGATTGAGATGTATAGGGTTATTAAGGGATGGACAATCTGGAGGCAGGAAGTATCTTTCCATTGATGGGGGAGTCCAGAACCAGAGGACATAGTTTAAAAAATAAGAGGTATGCCATTTAGAACAGAGTTGAGGAGAAACTTCTTCACCCAGAGAGTGGTGCATATATGGAGTGCTGTGCCCCAGAAGTGGAGGCCAAGTCTCTGGATAGTTTCAATAAAGAGATAGGTAGAGCTCTTAAAGATAGTGGAATCAAGGGTTCTGGGGATAAAGCAGGAACAGGATACTGATTGTGGATGATCAGCCATGATCATAATGAATGGTGGTGCTGTCTCGAAAGGCCGAATGGCCTACTCCTGCACCTATTGTCTATTGTCTATTGTGATGCATTTTGGAAAATCCAATTCAACAGAAAACTCAATACAGTAAATGGAAAAGCCCTGGGTAAAATTGATGTACAGAGAGATCTGGGTGTTCAGGTCTATTGTACCCTGAAAGTGGCAATGCAGGCCGATAGAGTGGTCAAGAAGGCATAAGGCACGGGGTATTGAGTCCAAGAGTTGGCAGGTCAAGTTACAGTTGTTTAGGACTTTGGTTCGACCACGTTTGGAACGCTGTGTACAGTTCTGGTCGCCACATTACCAAAAGGACGTGGATGCTTTGGAGAGGGTGCAGAGGAGGGTCACCAGGATGTTGCCTGGTATGGAGGGTGCTAGCTATGAAGAGAGGTTGTGTAGATTAGGATTGGTTACATTAGAAAGACAGAGGTTGAAGGGGGACCTGATTGAGGTCTACAAAATCATGAGGGGTACAGACAGGGTGGATAGCAAGAAGCTTTTTCCCAGAGTGGGGGACTCAATTACTAGGGGTCATGAGTTCAAAGTGAGAGGAGGAAAGTTTAAGGGAGATATGCGTGGAAAGTTCTTTACACAGAGGGTGGTGGGTGCCTGGAACACGTTACCAGTGGAGGTGGTAGAGGCGGGCACGATAGCATCATTTAAGATGTATCTAGACAGATATTTGAATGGGCAGGGAGCAGAGGGATACAGATCCTCGGAAAATAGGCAAGGTTTAGATAGAGGATCTGGATCGGCACAGGCTTGGAGGGCCGAAGGGCCTGTTCCTGTGCTGTAATTTTCTTTTTTCTTTGTTCTTTGATAAATCAAATTCAAACTCAACAAATAAAGTTGCCAGATAAAGCAGAAAGTACTGGGAGCATTTTAGAATTCAGCAAAGGAGGGCAAAAAGAATTATCATGAGGAGAAAATAGCATATGAGAATAAGCTTGCAGGGTACCTAAAGACTGACAGTAAAATCTAATGTAATTTGCAAATAGGAAACGATTAGTGAAGATACCTTCTCAATATCTACCCTGACCAGACTCCTCAGCATCTTGTCTGTTTCAATAAGACCACACCTCATACTCTGAAGCACTAATGAATAGAGGTCTAACCTGTTCAGCTGTAGTTGCTAAGTCATTCCCTTCATGCCAGGAATCAGCCTCATCAACCTCTTTGGAGCTGCGTTAAGTACCAGGATATCTTTGTTAGATACAGGGACCAGGACCGGGCATAGTACTCCAGGTGCAATTTCACCAAAACCCTGTCCTGATGCCACAAGCCTTCTGTATATTTAAACTCTGACCCTAGCAATAAAAACACAAAATTACATTTACATTTTTAATTACTTGATGCATTTGCATGCTAACTATTTGCATTTCATGCACAAGAACATTCAGATCTCTTTGCTCTGCATTTTTTTGGTGTGTTTCTCCATTTAAATAATACCCTGCCATTTGATTCTCCTGACCAATGCTCATGATGTGTTCCAGGTTAAACTCCATCTGCCCCATTTTTGCTACTCACTCAACCTATTGATACTCCCCCTACAGATGCATGATATTCTCATCACAACATGCCCTCACGCGTATTTTTGTACATCAGAAAATTTGGATACTTTGCATTCTGTCTCTTCTCCAAGTCATTAATGTTTTGATAGTAAATAATTGTGGTACTTGGGCTGATCTTTATGATACTCCACCAGTTATATCTTTCCAGCCTTAAAAAGCCCATTAATTCAGACTCTCATTCTTCTGTACATTAACCGATATTCAGTCCACCACTGTTGCATTATCCTAATACCGTGAGTTCCTATCTTGTGCATTAACCTTTTATGTGGCACCTTATCGAATGCCTTCTGGAAATGCAAATACACCACATCTATCAGTTCCTCTTTATCAACTCTGCTTACTATATCCTGAAAGAATTCCAGCAAATCTGTCAAACATGATTTCCATTTCACAAAACCAAATTAGCCCTGTTTGACTGTATCAATTTTTTTAAAATATCCTTCTATTTATATCTTAATAACAAACTCTAGTATTTTCTCAACAACAGATGTTAGACTAATTGGTTCATAGGTCCCTGCTTTTAGTAAGACAGTAAGACATCAGGAAACAGGAACAAGAGTAGGCTGATGAGCCTCTTGCACCTGTTGCATCATTCAGTAGGATCATGGCTGATCCAACATTCTTACATGTCTGCCATTGTGTCTCCCTCTTTTCTTGAACAGGGACATCACATTAACCCACCTAAATCCAGTGAGCCTGGAATATTTTGGATTAGTGACACCATTACCTCTATATCCACTATCTTTAGCTGCAGGTGATCAGATCCTGATGCCTTGTCTGCCTTAAGTCCAATTAGTTTGTCAAATATTTTGTTCCTTGGTGATAAAGATGATGACGAATCTTTCCACCCATTAGCATCTTGCATATCTGTTATCTTTGGAATTTTTCTAGTGTCCCCCACCGTGAAGATTGATGCAAGATATAATTTAAGTTATCCACCATTTCCCCGTTGCAGTTTGTCAGCTTCTAAGTGATATCCTCCAGAGGTCCAATACTCGCTTTAGCTACTCTCTTTCTCGAGGTTTGGAGAAGCTGTTGCTGTTTGATTTTATATTTCTTGCCACTTTACTTTCAGAATCAATTCTTGACACATTTTGAGCTCTTCAGTCATCTGCTGGTTCTTTAAAAATTTCCCAAACCTCTAACCAACCACTAGCTTCTGTAGCTCTAATTGCCTTGGTTGTTGATGAGATAGTGCCCATGCCAACCTTTGTTAACGACAGATGGTTTATTCCTTTTTAAACAGAATAAATTTGCTGAGGGTCATAAAAGCAAGTGTCCCAATTTTGACCCTTTAGAAACTACACTAGAAATTTTCCAGCAGTTCAGAAAGATTGCAAAGAAAGATCACTGGATTTAGAATGTTAACTCTGCTTTCTCTCCACAAAAGCTGCCAGACCAGCTGAGTTTCTCCAGCAATTTCTGCTTTCATGTATTTCAGAACTCCAGTATCTGTAGTTCTTTGTTTTACTATCCATTGACGATTTGTCTGTTTCATATCACACAGACAAGTTTGTTCCATATTGCCAATGTCCCTTTTATACGATACCTTTGGTCACATGTTTGTTGTGTGGCACTGCATAAGACATCTTTAAAAAATCCATGTTTTTGGCTTTACTCACTCGTGGGACATGGGTGTTGCTGCCTGGCCAGTATATGCTGCCCATCCCTAGCTGCCCTTCAGAAGGTGCTGGTGAACTGCCTTCTTGAGTTGCTGCACACCATGTGCTGTGGGTTGGCCTGCAATGCCCTTAAGGAAGGAATTCCAGGATTCTGACCCAGCAACAACAAAGGAACAGTGATATATTTCCAAGTGAAGAAGATGAGTGGCTTGGATGGCAACTTGCAGGGGATGGCCTTCCCATATATCTGCTGCCCTTGTCCTTCTAGTTGGAAGTGATCGTGAGTTTTGCAGATTTTTGCAGTGCATGTTGTAGACAGGGCACACTGCTGTTACTGAACATCGTTGGTGGAGGGATTAGATGTTTGTGGCTGTGGTGCCAATCCAGCAGGCTGTTTTGTCTTGGATGGCGTCAAACTTCTTGAGTATTGTTGGAGGTGCACCCATTCAAGTAAGCAGGGAGTATTCTATCATACTCCTGACTTGTGCCTCGTAGATGGTCAAATGGGGAGGCAGGAGGTGAGTTCCATCCTGCAGCATTCCTAACTTCTGACCTGCTCTTGTAGCCACTATGTTTATGTGATGAGTCCAGTTGAGTTTCGGTCAATGACAACTCCCGTGATGTTGATACTGGGGACTCAGTGATAATAACAACATTGAATGTCAAGGGGCAGTGGTCTAGTGGTATTATCACTGGACTGTTAATCCAGAGACCCAGAGAACGTTCTAAGGATCTGAGTTTGAATCCTGCCACGGCAGATGGTGGAATTTGAATTCAATATAATATCTGGAATTAAGAATCCAATGATGTCTGTGAATCCATTGTTGATTGTTGGAAAATCCCATCTGGTTCACTACTATTCCTTAGGGAAGGAATCTGCCATCCTTACCTGGTTTGGCCTATATGTGACTCCAGACCCACGGCAATGTGGTTGACTCTTAACTGACCTCTGGGCAATTAGGGATGGGCAATAAATTCTGGCTGGTCAGTGATATCCTCATTCTGTGAATGAATAAACAAAATAAATTGTCTCTTATTTGGGATAGTCATAGCCTGTTTTTGTATGGCATGAATGTTAGTTGTCACTTGTCAGCCCAAGCCTGGACGTTGTCCAGATCTTGTTGTATTTGAACATGGACTGCTTCAGTATCTGAGGAGTTGCGACTGGTGCTGAACATTGTGCAATCATATCCTGTTCAAACTTTTTGAAGGAGTGAAGGTCACTGATGAAGAAGCTGCAGATGATTGGAACTAGGACACTACCCTCATTTTTAACCATATCAGTAGTTTTATCCTCAATGAACCTTTCTGTTACCTCATCAAAAACTCCAGCAAGTTTGCATAGCACCATTTCTCTTTCAGAGATTCCTGCTGACTTTCTAATCAATCCACATTTTTCCATGTAACTATCCCAAAGAATTGTTGCTAGAAGCTTCCACATCACTGAAATTAAACTGACAGTTCTGTAAATGCTGGGATTTTCCTTACAATTTCTCTGAAATAAGGTTGTGATGTTTGCAATTTCCCAGTGTTCTGATACCTCTCCTGAATCCAGGAATGATTGAAAGATAGAGAACAGTGCTCCGCAATATCCAATAAAAACCAAAAGAACTGTGAATGCTGTGAATCAAGAACAAAAACAGAAGTTTCTGGAAAAGAAGAAAATCAGAGTTAATGTTTCAGGTCCAGTGACCCTTCCTCAGTTCTGAGTCCTCAGTCTCTTTTCCAGCAACTTTTGTTTTTGTCCCTACAATATCTACTCTCACTTCGTACAAAGTCATTGATGCATGTCATCTTGTTCTGTTGGCTTGTCAACTTTAAGTATCAATAACCTGTCCAAGACTTAATCCTCATCAATTTGAACAAGGCTGTTGTCAGAGCTTCCTCCTCTGTCACCATGAACATGAATGGCATCCCTCTCTTTGGCAAAGATATTGCACAAAGTACTCATTGAACACCTCAGCCATGGTCCCTGTTTCCATGAGCCAAACCTTTAGGTGGTTTCCAGTTCACTCTTCTCCTCCTTTAACCACTCTCTTACTGCTGTTTTTGTCTACGGCAACTTTGGGACATACTTTATGTTGGCTGCCAGGCTTTCCTCATAATTCGTATTTGCTTCTGTTATTCACTTTTTCACTTCTCCTCTGATCCTTCTGTGACCCTTTTGGCTCTCAATTGTATTATGTACCTGACAGCTGTCATAAACACACTTCATATTCTTTCTGCCTCCTTTGTCATGCAGGAAGGTCTGGATTTGTTTGCCTTGTCTTTCCATTTTGAGGGTCTAAACCTTGACTATACCATCTCCTCTCTGAAGGTACCCCTTTGTTCAGTGTCAGTTTTTCTGTCAAATCTTTGGTTCTAATCTACCCAGCCCAGCTCCATTTTTATCTCATTGATGGTAATTCTCCCCCAGATAAATATTCTTACTGTGTGTTTCAGGGTATACAGACACTGTGCCCCCTTGTTTGTGCACCAGGTGCACAGAGATTGTGTTTCACTGTGTATTTATCTGTGTTTACAAAGATTGTGATTGCACAGCATGCAGATATTTTTCAATTCCATCATGGAATGTCTGCACTACTGGTTAGGCTAATGTATATTGCCCATCCATAATTGCCCTGAAGAAGATGATGATGAGCTGCCATCTTGAACCACTGCAGTCTATGTGCTGCAGATAGACCCACAATGCTCTTAGGGAGGGAATTCTACGATTTTGACTGAGTGCCAGTGAAGGAACATCAAAGTATTTTCAATTCAGGATAGTGAGAGGCTTGAAGAGGAACTTGTTCCCATGTATCTGTGCCCCATGTCCTTTTAGTTTCCTTAAAATATTTAAAGATTGTGCATCCTCTGCCTTTTAAGCAAGGGAATTCCAAAACTTCACAATCTTTTATGAGAAAAGATATTCCTCATCTGTTATAGCTGCCTTATTTTCATACTATGATCTTAGTTCTAGATTCTTCCACTGGAGGTAACATTGCTTCAACATCCACCTGGTTAAGTGCCTTCAGGATCTTATACTGTTTCAATTAAGTTGCCTCTGACTCTTTATAAACTCCACAGGGTACAGACACAGCTTGTCTAGCTGTTCCTCTTCAGGAAATCCACTTATTCCAGGAATTAGTCTCGTAAACCTGTTCCGAACTGTTTCCAATGCATTAAAATCTTTCTGTAAGCACAGAGACCAGAACTGTAAACTTGACTCCAGATGCAGTCTCACCAATGCCCTGTTGAAGCATTACCTCCCTGCCTTTGTATTCAAGTCCCCTCACAATTAACCAGAACAATCTACTAGCATTCCTGATTACTTGCTGTGCCTGCATCCTGATCTGCCATGATCCATGCACCAGAACACACAGACCCCTCTGGATCTCAGAGCTCCAACTGAAATGACACCACAGAGACCAGTATCTCATCACCAAGTCTCCCTTTATTTACACATCAACAGTCCTTGACTTATAGAACAGCCTCATACAGAGTCTGGTACCACAGTGTCAGTATTTCTGACACTCACCCTTTTTATATGTCAGCCAGGGCTCCCTGATTGGCCCAGATTAATAGCCCCAGTCAGGGAACTCAAGGTCTATGAGGTTCAGCTGGCTGACCTCATTACAATCATTATATCCCTTCCCCTCTGAGTCTAAGGCCATAGGCCAGTCCTTCATCTTGGACAGCATCCTGGGCCATCTTAGCACTAGGTGAGGTTCTTCTGACTCAGCGTCCGATGTGGGCAGTGTTCGGACACAGGAGTTTACCTCTTGCACTAGGAATACCTCGGAAGAACTTCACTATCCTCCAGTGGCAAAGGCATCAAGGCGGCTATTTCCATCATGGTCTTCCCTACTTCTGAGGAGTCCACAACATTTGACTGAGAGGGGAAATCCATGGGCTCCAGCAGCTTTTCCAACAATTCTGACTGACTGGGCACGTTTTGCTCCTGGACTACTTGCAAACCTGTCTCTCTTCTTTAGCAGATTCTTGGGTACAGCATCAAAGTTACTGATGTTGTATCACTCTACAACCCAGGTGTGCTCAACCTCGTGTGAAGTCTTCTACCCATTAACAACTCTTGCCAGTACTATTCGTACAGTTGCATGTGAGGAGACAGTCCTATAATCAAATAGGAACCAAGGCAGCTAGGTATCCAGTAATATTGCAGGCTGTTTCTTCAAGCCAGCCTTCAAGGTTTAGACCACTCTTTCTGCCAGGCCATTGGATGATGTGTGTGTGGAGCTGCATGGTCCTTGTATTTCAAATCCTATTCAACTTTAAGAAATAACCACATCCCCTGCTGATAAATGATGGCCCGCTCTGTGTGATCAACATTTCCAGGACACTGTGTCTTGCAAAAGGTGCATGCATTTTTTTCAATTGTTGCTCCATGTGTTTGACGATTTTCCAACCATTTTGAGTGGACATCTCCAATGACTATGAACATTGAGGCTATGAAGGGACCTGCACAGTTGACATGCAGCCAAGTCCAACGTTTACCCAGCCACTCCCACAGATGTAGAGAGCAGCTGATGGTAAGTTTTGTCCTTCGTTGGCACTCTGGGCATTACTCCACCAATACCACTATGTCTGCATCCAGACTTGGCCACCAGACATAACTTGTCACCAGTGTCTTTGTTTTGGAAATGCCTGAATGATCCTGGTGGAGTTCAGCAAGTATTCATCAGTGATTTTTACTTGAGACTATCACTTGTGGTTCCCATAATAACATGCTGTCCTCTACCGTGAGCTGGTCTCTCTGGGTGCAAAAAGGTTTCAGCTCTGGTTATGACAATCCTTTGGTTTCCCCATTAATACCAGTTGTTTCCGTTTGGAAAAGACTAGATCTTTCTATGTCCAAAGTCTGATACTGTTAGCTATGACTGGGAGCATGTCCCGAAAATTTAATATTATTACACACTCTACCATTGGGTTAACACTGTTGGTGTGTCTGCTAATGGGAAGTGCTTCAAAGCATCTGCATTCGCTGCTCGGTCTTCCAGATGAAGTTCTAACTTGTAATTATAAGCACTTAGTATTAAGCCTATCACTGAATGTAGCAAAAAAACTATGATAGAGCTGCCTTGTCCTCTTTAAGCAAACCAAGTAGGAGCTTGTGGTTCATGATTATTGCAAATTTTCATCCATAAAGGTATTTGTGGAACTTCCTGACACCAGATATGACCGCCAACCCTTTTACCATCTGGGCATATTTACGCTCTGCAAGAGCCAAAGTCCTGGGTGCATAAGCTATTGGGTGTTTCTCTCCCATTGAGCCATCTATGAACTATTACCACACCGATTCCAGATGGGGAGTCATTGCATTTCAATACCAAATATTTCTTGGAATTATAGTGTGCCAGCACCTTAGAAGATGACATTGTTTCTTTACTTCATTGAAAGCTAGGGCTTGTCTAAGCGACCATTTCCAAGGTTGACCGTTATTTAGGAGTTGATGCAATGGTGCTAGGATGGATACATGGTTATCTATGAAGTTTCCATAATAATTTACCAGTCCAAGAAATGACCAAACCTCCAGAACAGATGTGATTTTGATGTTCCTAAGCAATTTAACTGTTCCAAACCAGATCTCAGTGAACTTTCCAAGCTATGAACTCTCCTGGATATTGGCCTATAAGTTATCTTATTCAACTTAGGTCTAGTAGGGCTCTTCTGCTGCCTCAAGTCTGCATACTGGCTACAAGTAATCAATGGCTTGCCAGCCAGGAATTGGAAGAAAATTTTAACCATTTGGCTGAGGCGTAGCTTGGTTTTGGGAATTTGCTATGGGTCAGTATGATCAGGATATGTCCTGAGTGAGGCTGTGCAATTGCATGCACTCAAGTGGTGTTCCCCATGCTCATTCAGCCTGGTGAGGGTGTCCACTTCCATCGGAATACCCTGCAACTTATAGTCTCCACTTGTTGCATTTTCCAATGATAAAGCCGGCTGTTTGAAGTCTAGTTGGGCTTCGGCTAGCACGAGGTTTTTCATAGTTATCTCATTAATCCCACATCCCAAGCATTCTCAAAGCATGTCATGAAGGGTTAAACCAAATTCACAGCCTTCTACCAGTCAAAGAATCAAAGATTCATACAGAATGGAAACAGACCCTTCGGCCCAACTTGTCCACGCTGACTATTTTCCCAAACTAAACTAGTTACACTTTCCTGCATTGGGCCCATATCCGTTCAAACTTTTCGTCTTCATGTACTTATCCGAATGTCTTTTACATGGTGTAACTGTGACTGTATCCATCATTTCCTCTGGACGTTCATTCCATACATGAACCACGCTCTGTGTAAAACAGATACCCCTCATGTACTTTTTAAAACTTTCTCCTCTTACCTTAAAATATGTCCCATAGTTTCGAGCTAGTTTCTCCTACTCTAGGGAAAAGATCCTTGCTATTCACCTTATCTATGCCCCTCATGATTTCATAAACCTTTATAAAGTCAGCCCCTCAATATCCTGCTCACTAGTTAAAAAAGTCCCAGCCTATCCAGCTAAACCCCGACACGGATTCCTCTGGTTCTCGAATAAAAGTGCTAGGATCTCAGAATTAGAGGAAGTGTGGCATCATAATATTCCTTAACTGTGTCAATCAATTTCTGAAATGTTTTAGCATCCAGTGCCACAGGGAAAGTCAAGCTCCTAATGACAGAAAAGCCTGCAGCTCCACAGGCTGTCAGGACAGTTCTTGTTATTTTTCATCTGCCACAAAGCCATTTTTCTAGAAAGAAAATAACACAATCTTTCCACGTATTGAGCCCTGTTCTCAATGTCAAATGAGTCAAGCTTCCCAAACAAAGACATGATGTAAGAAAATGCTTACCTCAACTCCAAGATGACTGTTGCAAGTGATTTTCTTCAGAACCATGCTGTACTCTCGTCTACAGAGGCTAGAATCCCATCACAAATTCAAACAGGCATTGGATGGACATTGGCACAAGGCAATGATGCAATTTTGTGGAGTCAGTACCAGCATGTTCAGCTGAATGGCCTCCTTCTGTATTATAACAATTTTGCAATTCTTGATTGCCTGGCTTGATGGTAATGGTACAGTGAGCAATATGGAGACATACAGTTAGACAGCAGAGAAACAGGCCCTTCGGCCCACCATGTCTATGCTGAAGAACAAACATCAAACTACATTAATCCCATTTACCTGCACTAGGCCCACAGCCTGGCATTATGTACCGATTATGTACTATACCCTGGCATTTTAAGTGCTCGTCCAGATGGTTCTTCAATGTTGTGAGAGTACCTGCCTCCACTACCCTCTCACACAGCAGGTTCCTTATTTCTACCATTCTCAGGGTGAAAGACATTTTTCTCAGATTTCCTCTAAGTCTATTGCTGCTCACCTTAAACTTATGCTCTCTGGTATTAGACATGTCTGCCATGGGGAAAAGATTCTCATGTTCTACACTGTCGATGGTGGTATTTTGTCACGGCTGATATCCCTGCCTCCTACAAGTGCAGGAAGTGCGTCCAACTGCAGCTCTTGTTAGACCGCATGATGGCTCTGAAGCTGCAGATGGACTCACTTTGGAGCATACGCGATGCTGAGGAAGTCGTGGATAGCACGTTTAGCAAGTTGGTCACACCGCAGATTGGATTGCTGGGGGAGAAAGGGAATGGGTGACCAAAAGGCAGAGAAAAAGCAGGAAGGCAGTGCAGGTCTCCCTTGCTGTCATCTCTCTCCAAAACAGGTAAACCGCTTTAGATACTGTTGGGGGAGATGGCTCACCAGAAAAAGGCAACAGTAGCCAGGTTCATGGCACCGTGGCTGGTTCTGCTATAGAGAAGGGCAAGAAAAAGAGTAGAAGGGCTTTAGTCAGAGGGGATTTGATTGAAAGGGGAGTAGATAGGTGGTTCTGTGGTCGAAAACAAGACTTCCGAATGGTCTGTTGCCTCCCAGGTACATGGGTCAGGGAGGTCTCAGATCGACTGCAGGACATTCTGAGGGGAGAGGGAGAAGAGCCAGCTGTGGTGGTGCATATAGGCACCGATAATATAGGTCAAAAATCGGATGAGGTCCTACCAGCAGAATTTATGGGGTTAGGAGCCAAGTTAAAAAGTAGGACCTCAAAGGTAGTAATCTCAGAATTGCTACCAGTGCCACGTGCTAGTCAGAATAGAAATGAAAAAATAGGCAGGATAAATGAGTGGCTTGAGAGATGGTGCAGGACGGAGAGGTTCAGATTTTTGGGACATGGGAACGGTTCTAAGGAAGGTGGGATTATTACAAATTGGACGGTCTATACCTGGGCAGAACCGGAACCAAAGTCCTAGGGGCTGCTTTTGCCAACGCTGCTGGGGAGGGTTTAAACTAATGTGGCAGGGGGATGGGAACCAAATGAGGAGGTTAGTGGACAGTAAGGAGGCAGTAACTAAAGCCTGGAAGGAACTAGATAATGAAGTCAGTGTGACTAAGGGGAAGAGTAGGCAGAAAGCAGATGATGAACACAGAGGAACAGGTGGCGTGAGGTACATTTGTTTTCATGCGAGAAGTGTAGTAGGTAAGGCAGATGAATTTAGGGCTTGGATTAGTACCTGGGAGTATGTTATTGTTATTACTGAGACTTGGTTGAGGGAAGGGCCAGGTAGGCAACTAAATATCCCAGAATATAGATGTTTCAGGCAGGATAGAGAGGGAGATAAAAGGGGTGGAGGAGTTGAATTACTGGTCAAAGAGGATATCACAGCTGTGCTGAAGGAGAGCACAATGGAGAACTCGAGCAATGAGGCAGTATGGGCAGAGCTCTGAAATAGGAAGGGTGCGGTGACAATGTTGGGGCTTGTACTACAGGCCTCAACAGCCAGTGCGAGATAGAGGTACACATGCGTAGACAGATTATGGAAAGACGTAGGAGCAACAGGGTAGTGGAGATGGGAGATTTTAATTTTCCCAACATTGACTGTGATTCATTTAGCGTTAGGGGTTTAGATGGAGCAGAATTTGTAAGGAGCATCCAGGAGGGTTTTCTGGAGCAGTATGTAAATAATCCAACTCAGAAAGGGGCCACACTGGACCTGGTGTTGGGGAATGTGCCAGCCAGGTGGAAGTTTCAGTAGGGGATTACTTTGGGAATAGTGATCACAACTCCATAAGTTTTAGAATACTGATGGACAAAGACGAGAGTGGTCCTAAAGGAAGAGTGCTAAACTGGGGGAAGGCCAATGATAGCAAAATTCAGCAGGATCTGGGGAATGTGAATTGGGAGCAGCTGTTTGAGGGTAAATCCACATTTGATATGTGGGAGGCTTTTAAAGAGAGGTTGATTAGAGTGCAGGACAGACATGTCTCTGTGAAAATAAGGGATAGAAAGGGCAAGTAGAGGGAACCATGGATGACAGGTGAAAATGTGAGACTAATAAAAAGGAAACAGGAAGCATACATAAGGTCTTGGCGACTGAAAGCAGACAAAACTTTGGAAGAATATTGAGAAAGTAGGACCAATCAGAAACGAGGAATTAAGAGGGCTGAAAGGAGTCACTGACGTCAAGCTCACCAAAGAACAAAGAACAAAGAACAAAGAAAATTACAGCGCAGGAACTGGCCCTTCGGCCTGCGCCAATCAAGATCCTCTGTCTAACCAGTCGTCTATTTTCTAACGGTCTGTGTCCATTTGCTCCCTGCCCATCCATGTACTTGTCCAAATATATCTTAAAAGACGCTAACGTGTCTGCATCTACCAGTCTATAATAACCTGGAAATTATTGGAAAAAGGTTCTGAAGGACAGGGTTACTCTACACTTAGAAAGGCACGGATTGGTCAGGAATAGCAAGCACAGATTTGTTAGATAGAGGTCCTGCCTGACTAATTTAGTTGTGTTCTTTTAAAAGGTGACTCAATATATTGATGATGGAAGTGCTTTTGATCTCGTTTACATGGGCTTCAGTAAGGCCTTTGACAAGGTCCCACGTGGAAGCCTGGTCCAAAAGGTAATAGCCCATTAGATCCAAGGCAAGTTGGCAAACTGGATCCAAAATTGGCTTCCAAATAGGAGACAAAGGGTGATGGTGGAGAGTTGTTCTTGTGATTGGAAAGTTATGACCAGCGTCATACAATAGGGATTGGTGCTGGATCTTTGCTTTTAGAGGTGAATGTAGAGGTTATAATTAGTAAGTTTACAGATGATTCAAAAATTGGTAGTGTTGTTGATAGTGAGGAGGATAATTTCAGGCAACAGTCTGAGATTAATCTGATAAATTGGGCAGAGCAATGGCGATGGAATTTAATCCTGATAAGAGTATTGAAGTGATCCATTTTGAGAGATCTAATTAAGTAAGGTCATGAACAATGAATGGTAGGCTGGTAGGGAGTACCGAAGAACAAAGTGTAGAAGTCCATAGATCCCTGAAGGTGTCAATATGGGTAGTGAAACGGTATGCTTGCCTTCATTACCCAAGGTACAGAGGATCTGTGAGGAACTTGCTTGCTGCAACTTTATAAAATATTGGTTAGGCCACAGATAGAATATGTGTGGAGTTCTGATCACAATGCTATCAGAAGGATGTGATTGCACTGGAGAGGGTGCAAAGGAGATTCACCAGGATGCTGACTGGACTGGAGGGCTTGTCTTACGAGGAGAGGTTGACTGAGCTCGGACTATTCTCTCTGGAGAGAAGGAGGAAGAGAGGTGACCTGATCGAGGTGTACAAGGTAATGAGAGGCATGGATAGAGTCCATAGCCAGAGACTTTTCCCCAGGGCAGGATTGACTGCCATGAGGGGTCATAGTTTTAAGGTGTTAGGAGGAAGGTATAGAGGAGATGTCAGAGGGAGGTTCTTCACCCAGAGAGTTGTGAGCGCATGGAATAGTTTACCAGTGGTAGTCGTGGAAGCGGAGTCATTAGTGACATTTAAGCAACTGCTGGACATGCACATGGACAGCAGTGAATTGAGGGGAATGTAGGTTAGGTTATTTTACTTTTGGATTAGGATTATTCCACGGCACAGCGTTGTGGGCCGAAGGGCCTGTACTGTGCTGTACTTTTCCATGTTCTATGTTCTATGTTGCCTGAGATGAAAGGTCGCATTATGAGGAAAGACTGGATAGGCTGGGTTTGTTTTACTTGGAACAGAGGAGACCTAGAGAGTGGGGATGGGTATGCGGGGGTTGGGGGCCAGTGGAATCTGATTGGGGTATACAAAGAACAAAGCGCAAAGAAAATTACAGCACAGGGACAGGCCCTTCAGCCCTCCAAGCCTGAGCCGATCCAGATCCTCTATCTATCCTCTATCGCCTATTTTCCAAGGATCTGTATCCCTCTGCTACCTGCCCATTCATGTATCTGTCAAGATATATCTTAAATGGTGCTATTGTGCCCACCTCTACCACCTCCGCTGGCAACGTGCCCACCACCCTCTGAGTAAAGAACTTTCCACACATATCTCCCTTAAACTTTCCTCCTCTCACTTTGAACTCATGACCCCCAGTAATTGAGTACCCCACTCTGGGAAAAATCTTCTTGCAATCCACCCTGTCTATACCTCTCATGATTTTTTAGACCGAAATCAAGTCGTCCCCAACCTCTTTCTTTCTAATGTAACTAATCCTAATCTACTCAACCTCTCTTCATAGCTAGCGCCCTCCTTACCAGGCAACATCCTGGTGACCCTCCTTTGCACCCTCTCCAAAGCATCCACATCCTTTTGGTAATGTGGCGACCAGAACTGTACACAGTACTCCAAATGTTGCCGAACAAGAGTCTTATACAACTGTAACATGACCTGCCAACTCTTGTACTCAATACCCCGTCCGATGAATGAAAGCATGTTGTATGCCTTCTTGACCACCCTATTGACCTGCGTTGCCATTTGAGGGCACAATGGACCTGAACACCCAGATCTCTCTGTTCATCAATTTTCCCCACGGCTTTTCCATTTACTGTGTAGTTTGCTCTTGAATTGAATCTTCCAAAATACGTCTCCTCAGATTTTCCTGGATTGAACTCCATCTGCCATTTCTCTGCCCAACTCTCCAGTCTATCTATATTCTGCTGTAATCTCTGACAGTCCCCTTCACAATCTGCTCCTCCAACAATCTTAGTGTCATCTGCAAACTTGCTAATCAGATCACCTATACCTTCCTCCAGATCATTTATTTTTTTCACAAACAACAGAGGTCCCAATACGATCCCTGTAGAACATCACTGGTCACAGCTCTCCATTTTGAGAAACCCCCTTCCACTACAACTCTCTGTCTCCTGCTGCCCAGCCAGTTTTTATCCATCTAGCTAGTACACCCTGGACCCCTTGCGACTTCACTTTGTCCATCAGCCTTCCATGAGGAACCTTATCAAACTCCTTACTGAAGTCCATGTATATGACATCTACAGCCTTTCCCTCATCAATCAACTTTGTCATGTCCTCAAAGAATTCTATTAAGCTGGTAAAACATAACCTTCCCTGCACAAAACCATGTTGTCTATCACGAAAAAGCCCATTTTCTTCTAAATGTAAATAGATCCTATCCCTCAGTATCTCCTCCAGCAGCTTCCCCATCACTGACATCAGGCTCACCAGCCTATAATAACTAGGATTATCCTGGTTACCCTTCTTAAACAAGTGGACAACATTAGCAATTCTCCACTCGTCTGGGACCTCACACGTACATAGAACATAGAACAATACAGCACAGAACAGGCCCTTCGGCCCTCGATGTTGTGCCGACCTGTGAACTAATCTAAGCCCATCCCCCTACACTATCCCATCATCATCCATATGCTTATCCAAGGACTGTTTAAATGCCCCTAATGTGGCTGAGTTGACTACTTTGGCAGGTAGGGGGCTCCACACCCTTACCACTCTCTGAATAAAGAACATGCCTCTGACATCTGTCTTAAATCTATCACCCCTCAATTTGTAGCTATGCCCCCTTGTACAAGCTGAAGTCATCATACTCAGAAAAAGACACTCACTGTCCACCCTATCTAATCCTCTGATCATCTTGTATGTCTCTATTAAATCCCCTCTTAGCCTCCTTCTCTCCAATGAGAACAGACCCAAGTCCCTCAGCCTTTCTTCATAAGGCCTTCGCTCCAGACCAGGTAGCATCCTGGTAAATCTCCTCTGCACCTTTTCCAATGCTTCCAAATCTTTCCTGTAATGGGACGACCAGAACTGCACGCAATATTCCAAATGAGGCCACACCAGCGTTTTGTACAGTTGCAGCATGACATCACGGCTCTGGAACTCAATCCCTCTACCAGTAAAACCTAACACACCGAAAGCCTTCTTAACAGCACTATCAACCTGGATGGCAACTTTCAGGGATCGATGTACATCAACACCAAGATCCCTCTGCACATCTACAGTACCAAGAATCCTTCCATTGACCCAGTATTCTGCCTTCCTATTATTCTTCCCAAAGTGAATCGCCTCACATTTTTATCTGCATTGAACTCCATTTGCCACCTTTCAGCCCAATTCTGCAGTTTATCCAAGTCTCCCTGCAACCTACAACACTCTTCCACACTGTCCACCACTCCACCATCTTAGTGTCATCTGCAAACATGCTAACCCATCCACCTATGCCTGCGTCCAAGTCATTTATAAAAATAATAAACAGCAGTAGTCCCAAAACAGATCCTTGAGGCACACCACTAGTGACCTGACTCCTGGCTGAATATTTTCCATCAACCACCAGTTGTTGCCTTCTTACAAAAAGCCTGTTTCTAATCCAAACTGCTAAATCTCCCGCAATCCCGTGCCTCCGTATTTTCTCCAATACCCTACCATGTGGAACCCTACCAAAGGCTTTACTGAAGTCCATGTACACCACGTCAACTGCCCTTCCCTCATCCACATGCTTGGTCACCTTCTCAAAAAAACTCAATGAGGTTTGTGAGACATGACCTTCCCTTGACGAATCCATGTTGACCATCTCCAATCAAATTGTTGCTTGCTAGATGAATATAAATCCTATCTCTTATAATCCCTTCCAAAACTTTTCCTACAACAGACATAAGGCTCACAGGTCTATAATTACCTGGGTCATCCCTACTGCCCTTCTTGAACAAGGGCACAACATTTGCAACCCTCCAGTCCTCTGGTACTAAACCTGTAGACAATGAGGACTCAAAGATCGAGGCCAGAGGCTCTGCCACCTCCTCCCTAGCTTCCCAGAGAATCCTCGGAAAGATCCCATCCGGCCCAGGAGATTTATCTACCTTCACACCTTTAGAATTGATAACACATCCTCCTTACTAACCTTAATCCTTTCAATTATAGTAGCACGTAACTCAGTCATCTCCTCTGCAATATTCTCCTGTTCCTCAGTGAAAACAGATGAGAAATATTTATTTAGCACCTCTCCAATCTCCACAGGGTCCACACACAACTTCCCACTTCTGTCTTTGACTGGCCCTATTGCTACCCTAGCCATCCTCTTATTCTCTCACATACCTATAGAAAGCTTTAGGGTTCTCCTTTATTCTACCTGCCAATGTCTGCTCATGTCCCCTCTTTGCTCTTCTTAACTTTCTCTTTAAATCCTTCCGAGCTAATCTGTAACTCTCCATCGCCTCATCTGAACCATCTCGTCTCATTGTCATATAAGCCTCCCTCTTCCCCTTAACAAGAGATATAATTTCTTTAGTAAGCCACGGTTCCTTTACCTTATCACTTTCTCCTGGCCTGACAGGGACATACCTATCAAGGACATGCAATATCTGTTCCTTTAACCAGCTCCACATTTCGATTGTCCCCATCCCTTGCATTTTGCTACCCCATTCTTCACCTCCTAGGTCTTGCCTGATCGCATTATAATTGCCCTTCCCCTATCTGTAACTATTGGCCTGTGACATGTTCCTATCCCTTTCCATCGCTAAACTAAACATAACCGAATTATGGTCACTCTCTCCAAAGTGCTCACCTACCACTAAATCAAACACCTGGCCTGGTTCGTTACCAAGTACCAGATCCAGTGTGGCCTCCCCTCTTGTCGGCCCTTCGACATACTGTGTCAGGAAACCCTCCTGCACTCATTGGACAAAAACTCATCCATCCAACGTACTAGAGTTATAGCATTTCCAGTCAATGTTAGTGAAGTTAAAATCCCCCATAATGACCACCCTTTTCCTTCCACTCCTGCCCAGAATCAGTTTGCCAATCTCTCCTCCACATTCCTGGAACTTTGCAGGGGCCTATAAAAACCTCCCAGCAGTGTGACCTCTCCTCTCCTGTTTCTGACCTCTGCCCATACCACCTCAGTAGACGAGTCCTCGTCAAAAGTTCTTTCAGCCACCATTATACTGTCCTTGACTAATAAAGCCAAGCCTCCCCCTCTTTTACCACCTTCCCTGATCTTAATGAAAGATCTAAACCCTGGAACCTGCAACATCCATTCCTGACCCTGCTCTATCCATGTCTCCAAAATGGCCACAAGAAGTCCCAGGTACCTATCCATGCTGCAAGCTTACTTACCTTATTCCAGATACTCCTGGCGTTGAAGTAGACACATTTCAAACCAGTTTGCTGTCTGCCAGCACACTCCTGTGACAGTGAGATCCTGTCCATGTCCTCCCTACTCTCATCCTCCTGTGTACTAGGACTGCACCTCAGTTTCCCATCACCCTGCTGAGCTAGATTAAATCCACCAGAATAGCACTAGCAAATTTCCCACCCAGGATATTAGTGCCCCTCTGGTTCAAGTGGAGACTGTCCTCTTTGTAGAGGTCCCACCTTCCCCAGAATGAGCCCCAATTGTCCATTTACCTGAAGCCCTCCCTCCTGCACCATCCCTGCAGCCACATGTTCAGCTGAAATCTCTCCCTGTTCTTTGCCTCGCTCTTACGTGGCACCATCACATGTTGTACAGAACTGTCAGTGGTACGTGGGAAGCTGATGGCCCAGTGGTATTATCACTGGACCTGTTAATCCAGAGACCCAGGGAACATCCTGGAGACCTGGGCTCAACTCCTACCATGGCAGATGGTGAAATCTGAATTTAATGAATATCTGGAATTAAGAATCTAATGAAAACTCTGAGTCAATTCTTTGAAGAGGTGACCAAACGTGTGGGTGAAGGTAGAGCAGTGGAGGTGGTATACATGGATTTAAGTAAGGCATTTTGATAAGATTCCCCATGGTAGGCTCATGCAGAAGGTAAGGAGGCATGGGACAGGGGTAGTGTGGAAGATTGGATTCAGAATTGGCTAACCCTTAGAAGACAAAGGGTGGTATTGGATGGAAAATATTCAACATGGTGCTCAGTTACGAGTGGTGTACCACAAGGATCTGTTCTGGGTCCTCTTCTGTTTGTGATTTTTGTAAATGATTTGGATGAAGGAGTGGAAGGGTGCATTAGTAAGTTCACAGATGATACGAAGGTGGGCCACGTTGTGGACAGTGCGGAGGGCTGCTCAAGGTTATAAAGGGACAGTGATAGAATGCAAAGTTGGGCTGAGAAGTGGCAGGTGGGGTTTAACCCTGAAAAGTGTGAGGTAATTCATTTTGGAATGGCAAACTTGAAAGCAGATTACAGGGTTAACGGAAAGATTCTTGGCAGTGTGGAAGAGCAGAAGGATCTTGGGATTCATGTTCACAGTTCCCTGAAAGCTGCCACCCAGGTGGATAGACTTGTTAAGAAGGTGTATGGTGTGTTAGCTTTCATTAATAGAGGGACTGAGTTCAAGAGCCGTGAAGTTATGCTCCAGCTATACGAAAGCCTGGTTCAGCCCCATCTGGAGTATTATAGAACATAGAACATAGAACGTTACAGCACAGTACAGGCGTTTCGGCCCTCGATGTTGTGCCGACCTGTCATACCGATCTCAAGCCCATCTAACCTAAAACTCTGGTGCGGCCGCACTTGGAGTATTGTGTACAGTTCTGGTCACCGCATTATAAGAAGGATGTGGAAGCTTTGGAAAGGGTGCAGAGGAGATTTACTGGGATGTTGCCTGGTATGGAGGGAAGGTCTTACCAGGAAAGGCTGAGGGACTTGTGGCTGTTTTCATTAGAGAGAAGAAGGTTGAGAGGTGACTTAATTGAAACATATAAAACAATCAGAGGGTTAGATAGGGTGGTTAGGGAGAGCCTTTTTCCTAGGATGGTGATGGCGAGCACGAGGGGGCATAGCTTTAAATTGAGGGGTGAAAGGTATAGGACAGATGTCAGAGGTAGTTTCTTTACTCAGAAAGTAAAGAAACTACCTCTGACATCTGTCCTATACATGGAATAGTGTAGGTTAGATGGGCTTGAGATCGGTATGACAGGTCGGCACAACATCGAGGGCCGAAGGGCCTGTACTGTGCTGTAACGTTCTATGTTCTATGTTCTATGTTCTATTCCATGTACGTCCATATGCTTATCCAATGACGACTTAAATGTACCTAAAATCGGCGAATCTACTACCATTGCAGGCAAAGCGTTCCATTCCCTTACTACTCTCTGAGTAAAGAAACTACCTCTGACATCTGTCCTATATCTTTTACCCCTCAATTTAAAGCTATGCCCCCTCGTGCTTGCCGTCACCATCCTAGGAAAAAGGCTCTCCCTATCCGCCCTATCTAACCCTCTGATTATTTTATATGTTTCAATTAAGTCACCTCTCAACCTTCTTCTCTCTAATGAAAACAGCCTCAAGCCATAGAACATAGAACATAGAACAGAACAGCAGAGAATAGGCCCTGTACTTTGCCTTCTGGTTACTCCTACCAAAGTGCATCACCTCACACTTGTCTGCATTCAACTCCATTTGCCACCTCTCAGCCCAGCTCTGCAGCTTATCTATGTCTCTCTGCAACCTACAGCATCCTTCGTCACTATCCACAACTCCACCGACCTTAGTGTCATCTGCAAATTTACTAACCCATCCTTCTACGCCCTCATCCAGGTCATTTATAAAAATGACAAACAGCAGTGGACCCAACACCGACCCTTGCGGTACACCACTAGTAACTGGTCTCCAGGATGAACATTTCCCATCAACTACCACCCTCTGTCTTCTTTCAGCAAGCCAATTTCTGATCCAAATTGCTATATCTCCCACAATTCCATTCCTCTGCATTTTGTACAATAGCCTATTGTGGGGAACCTTATCGAACGCCTTGCTGAAATCCATATACACCACATCAACCGGTTTACTCTTCATCTACCTGTTTGGTCACCTACTCAAAGAACTCAATAAGGTTTGTGAGGCACGACCTTCCCTTCACAAAACCATGCTGACTATCCCTAATCAATTTATTCTTTTCCAGATGATTATAAATCCTATCCCTTATAACCTTTTCCAACACTTTACCAATAACTGAGGTAAGGCTCACTGGTCTATAATTACCAGGGTTGTCTCTAGTCCCCTTCTTGAACACGGGAACCACATTTGCTATCCTCCAGTCATTTGGCACTATTCCTGTAGACAATGACGAGTTAAAGATCAATGCCAAAGGCTTGGCAATCTCCTCCCTGGCTTCCCAGAGGATCCAGGGACTTATCTATCTTCACCCTCTGAAGGATTTCTAATACCTCTTCCTTCTGAACCTCAATCCCACCTAGTCTAGTAGCCTGTATCTCAGTATTCTCCTCGACAACGTTGTCATTTCCTAGAGTGAATACTGTTGAAAAATATTCATTTAGCGCTTCCCCTATCTCATCTGACTCCACACACAACTTACCACTACTATCCTTGATTGGGGCTAATCTTACTTTCGTCATTCTTTTATTCCTTAAATACCTGTAGAAAGCCTTAGGGTTTACTCTGATCCTATCAATCAACAACTTCTCATGTCTCCTCCTAGCTCTTCTGAGCTCTCTCTTTAGGTCCTTCCTGGCTACCTCGTAGCCCTCAAGTGCCCTAACTGAGCCTTCACATCTCATCCTAACATAAGCCTTCTTCTTCCTCTTGACCAGAGATTCCACCTCCTTCATAAACCACGGCTCCCGCAGTCTACAGCTTCCTCCCAGCCTGACAGGTACATACTTATCTGGGACACACAGGAGCTTTTCCTTGAATAAGCTCCACATTTCTAATGTGCCCATCCCCTGCAGTTTCCTTCCCTATCCTATGCTCCCTAAATCTTGCCTAATCTCATTGTAATTGTCTTTCCCTCAGCTATAACTCTTGCCCAGTGGTATACACCTATCCCTTTCCATCACTAAAGTAAACATAACAGAATTGTGATTGCTATCACCAAAGTGCTCACCTGCTTCCAAATCTAACACCTGGCCAGGCTCATTACCCAGTGCCAAATCTAATGTGGCTTCGCCCCTTGTTGGCCTATCTACATACTGTGTCAGGAAGCCCTCCTGCACACACTGGACAAAAACTGACCCACCTTTAGTACTCAAACTATAGTGTTCCCAGTCAATATTTGGAATTTGTCAATAATGTGTCCAGTTCTGGTCGCCTCATTACAGGAAAGATGTGGAAGTGTTAGAAAAGGTGCAGAGGAGATTTATTGCCTGGAATGGAGGGAAGGTCTTATGAGGAAAGGTTGAGAGAGCTAGAATGACAGAGGATGAGAGGTGACTTGATAGAGGTGTACAAAATGATCAGAGGTATAGATAGAGTAGACTGTCGGAAAATTTTCCTAGGGTGGAGGTAGCTATTATGAGGGGACATAATTTTAAAGTGAGTGAACATAGATATAGGGGAGACATCAGAGGTAGGTTCTTTATTCCAGAGTGGTCAGGGCATGGAATGCATTGCTGGAGAGAGTAGTGGAGTCGGCCTCATTTGGGACATTTAAGTGGCCAGTAGATAGGCATATGGATGATAGTGTAAGGTCAGGTGGAGGTTAGATAGACCTTCGGATTGGGGCAAAAGTTCAGTACAACATTGTGGGCTGAAGGGCCTGTACTGTGCTGTACTGTTCTATGTTCAATTGTCAAGAAAAACCCATCTGGTTCACTGATGTCCTTTCGGGAAGGAAACTGCCATCCTTATCTGGTCTGGCTACATGTGACTCCAGACCTGCAGCAATGTGGTTGACTCTTAACTTCCCGCTGGGCAATTAGGGATGGGCAATAAATGCTGCCTGGCCAGTGACACCCTCATCCTGTCAATAAACAGAATAATATATGCAGAGAACATGCCTCTCTATTTATATCAGATTGTACAAAGAATGTGTCCCCATTGTGTGTTTATTTACGCAGTTTGTTTTCATTCATGAGATGTGGATGTCACTGGCTGGGCCTGTGTTTTAGCAATGCTCATATTTCCCCTTGAATTGAGTGTCTTATTTGTCCACTTGACAGGGGAGGTTCAGCCACTTTGCTGTGTGTCTGGAGTCACATGTAGGCCAGGCTGGGTAAGCAAACTAGATTTCCTTTTATAAACAAGAATGGCATGAGTGAACCAGATGTGTTTTTAAACAATAATTAGCAACAGTTACACAGGCACTATTAGGCCAGCTTCTAGTAGCCTATTAATGGGTTGCAACAATTTGAACCCATCTCCCCTAACCCATTTTTCCATCCCCTCCCCTGTCTGCTTTCCGGAGTGACCACTCTCTCCGTGACTCCCTTGTTCGCTCCACACTGCCCGCCAACCCCACCACACCCGGCACCTTCCCCTGCAACCGCAGGAAATGCTACACTTGTCCCCACACCTCCTCCCTCACCCCCATCCCAGGCCCCAAGATGACATTCCACATTAAGCAGAGGTTCACCTGCACATCTGCCAATGTGGTATACTGCATCCACTGTACCCGGTGCGGCTTCCTCTACATTGGGGAAACCAAGCGGAGGCTTGGGGACCACTTTGCAGAACACCTCCGCTCAGTTCTCAACAAACAACTGCACCTCCCAGTCGCAAACCATTTCCACTCCCCCTCCCATTCTCTAGATGACATGTCCATCATGGGCCTCCTGCACTGCCACAATGATGCCACCCGAAGGTTGCAGGAACAGCAACTCATATTCTGCCTGGGAACCCTGCAGCCATATGGTATCAATGTGGACTTCACCAGTTTCAAAATCTCCCCTTCCCCTACTGCATCCCTAAACCAGCCTAGTTCGTCCCCTCCCCCCACTGCACCACACAACCAGCCCAGCTCTTCCCCCCCACCCACTGCATCCCAAAACCAGTCCAACCTGTCTCTGCCTCCCTAACCGGTTCTTCCTCCCACCCCAAGCCGCACCCCCAGCTACCTACTAATCTCATCCCACCTCCTTGACCTGTCCGTCTTCCCTGGACTGACCTATCCCCTCCCTACCTTCCCACCTATACTCTCTCCACCTATCTTCTTTACTCTCCATCTTCGGTCCGCCTCCCCCTCTCTCCCTATTTATTCCAGTTCCCTCTCCCCATCCCCCTCTCTGATGAAGGGTCTAGGCCCGAAACGTCAGCTTTTGTGCTCCTGAGATGCTGCTTGGCCTGCTGTGTTCATCCAGCCTCACATTTTATTATCTTGGAATTCTCCAGCATCTGCAGTTCCCATTATCTCTCCCCATAATGTTGACCTTGTGTTGTGGATTGCTAGCCCAGTGTTATTACCACTACAACCCTGCCTCCCTGTAAGTGACAGTGACTGTGTCCTCTTGGCGTACATCAGCATGTACAGAGACTGTGTTATTGCTCTTCAGGCAATTTGTTTATATCTTGAGGGTTGAATTTACAAGGTTTGGACAGAGCCTGAAGTGTAGTAGAGACTTGCAGAGCCTGCATTTACGCAGTTTGGCATGAAGCCAGTGAATGACTGAGGGGCCCAGCTCGTGTGATTTAAATAAAACAAGAAAACTGAGTTGTAGCTCCTGCCAAGACCCCCAGGTGTTTGTTCTCACCCTAAGTTAATAACTGTCTGCAGTTCCGGAGAGTCTGAGTACGTTTCGGGGCCAGGAAAGCTACTCAGCTGATCCATCAACTCGCTGTGATTCATCTCATTCCAAATCGGTCTTGGGGGGGTTGGAGTGTTTGTACCTTGAATCCCCGTGTACACGGGGCCAAATCCAAGGAAAATCTATCCAATATCCCTGGTGACTTTTCGTGTATTTCAATCTGATGGTTTAAATTGATGGAGCAAGGTAGAAGAAGGGAGTCCAGAGACTTGACCGGGAGCTGGATTGGACGAGCTTGGGGTGGGGGGAGGGGGGGTGGGTGGTGGTGGTTTGGTTTATGAGAGCTGAATGATTTTATTGAGTTCCTGCCAACCTGTGATTAACATTGTTTCGTCCGAACTGAAACATAAGGCAAAACTTCAGCCAAACTTTCTGAACACAGTTAGCTTTACTCATTCCAACGTGTTCACCAAGAAAATTATTGCTTAATTTGATTCCTGTTTTTCCCACTTCAAATCATATAACAAGTTTCACTGACGTGCAATCCTTGTGTATTAGATCATTACCTAATATGGGCTGCGTTAATGATGGTGTTGAAGGGTCCCAAAAGATCAGGCAACTCGATGATTGCATTGATGACATACTTCAGAGAAGAACAATATAGAAAGATCATTCAAACTGCTTTCTTCAAATGCTGTTGCTATTCTGCTGTTCATGACATTCGGTCACCGATTAAATCCGGATATGAATACCCTGCATTCAGTAGGTCACAGAACCCATACCCCAGTGAAAGCCAATGTGTATGACATCCATGCCCCAGTGAGAGTTAATGTTGTGGGACTGACCTCCAGTGAGAGTCAGTGTGTGTGGGACTGTACCCCAGTGAGAGTCACTGTGTTTGGGACTGTACATCAGAGACAGTGTATGTGGATTGTACCCCAGTGAGAGTTAGTTTGTGTGGGACTGTGCCCCAGTGAGAGTCAGTGTGTGTGGGACTGTACCCCAGTGAGAGTCAGTGTGTGGGGGACTGTACCCCAGTAAGAGTCAGAGTGTGTGTGGGACTGTACCCCAGTGAGAGTCAGTGTGTGTGGGACTGTACCCCAGTAAGAGTCAGTGCGTGTGGGACTGTACCCCAGTGAAAGTCAGTGCGTGTGGGACTGTACCCCAGTGAGAGTCAGTGTGTGCGGGACTGTACCCCAGTGAGAGCCAGTGTATGTGTGGGACTGTACCCCAGTGAGAGTCAGTGTGTATGTGGGACTGTATCCCAGTGGGAGTCAGTGTGTGTGTGGGACTGTACCCCATTGAGAGTCAGTGTGTGTGTGGGACTGTACCCCAGTGGGAGTCAGTGTGTGTGTGGGACTGTACCCCAGTGAGAGTCAGTGTGTGTGTGGGACTGTACCCCAGTGAGAGTCAGTGTGTGTGTGTTGGAATATTACTTCCCCTGGGCTCTCTGCTTCTTTTCTGGAAACTGCCTGAACAGCTGTAATCCATTTCTATCCTTCATGTGGCTTAAATGATTCTCACTTAGAACACTTACTTGGGTCTAGACCCGAAACGTTAGCCTTCCGGCTCCTCTGACGCTGCTTGGCCTGCTGTGTTCATCCAGCTCTACACCTTGTTATCTCAGATTCTACAGCATCTGCAGCTCCTACTATCTCGGAATAAATTTGTCTCTTGTTCGGAGTTTGATTGTCTTGGATGACAAGAAAATATAAATTGAATAATCAAATGTGCAGAATTGTGGTAGATGGAATTTAACCCTGTAAAGTATGAGGTGAAACACTTTGGAAGGAGTCATTTAACAAGGAAGTATTCAATTAACAGCATGGCACTAGGATGTTATTTGAAACAAAGGGACCTTGGAGCATTTGACCCTAGATCTCTGAAGGTGGAAGGGCATAGAAAAGAAAACATAGAAACCTACAGCACAGGAACAGGCCCTTCGACCCTCCAAGCCTGAGCCAATCATGATCCTCTATCTAACCTGTCATCTATTTTCTAACCGTCTGTGTCCATTTGTTCCCTGCCCATCCATGTACCTGTCCAAATATATCTTAAAAGACGCTAACGTGTCTGTGTCTACCACCTCTGCTGGCAACGCGTTCCAGGCACGCACCACCCTCTAAAGAACTTTCCACACATATCTCCCTTAAACTTTCCTCCTCTCACTTTGAACTCATGACCCCTAGTAATTGAGTCCCCCACTCTGGCGAAAAAGGTTTTTGCTATCCACCCTGTCTATACCCCTCATGATTTTGTAGACCTCAATCAGGTCCCCCCTCAATCTCCGTCTTTCTAATGAAAATAATGCTAATCTATTCAACATCTCTTCATAGCTAGCACCCTCCTATGAATGTCAGTGGGATAGTGGCATGTTAGTGAAAATGGCATAATGGACACTTGCCTTTATCAATTGAGGCATAAATTACAAAATCAGAGAGTCATTTTGGAGTTCTGTAGGAGTTGGTGAGACCACAGCTACAGTACTGTGTACAGTTCTGATCCCCACATTACAGAAGGATGTGATTGCACTGGAGAAGATACTGAGGAGGAACATATTAACATTGGAATTAGGAGCAGGAGTAGGCGATTCAGCCCTTAGAGCCTGCCCAGCCATTTAACATGGTCATGGCTGATCTTATCTTGGTCTCATCTTCACTTTCCTGTCTGCTCCCCATAGCCCTTTATCCTGCGTTTCATCAGGATCATTTCTATTTCTTTCTTGAATCTGTTGATTGATTCTGCCTCCACTGCGCTCTGGAGCAATGAGTTCTACAGATTCACAACCCTCTGAGAGAAGGAGTTTCTCCTCAGCTCAGTTTTGAACCTACCTCCACTCACTCTGTATCTATGACCTGTTGTTCAAGATTGGCCCACAAGGAGGGACATCTGTTCAATGTCCACTTTATTGATCCCCTTTAGCATTTTATACACCTCAATCAGATCCCACCCCCCACCAGTCTTCTGGACTCCAGGAGTACAAGCCCAAGCTATTCAACTACTCCACGTATGACAGCCCTTTTATCCCTGGAATCAACCTGGTGATCCTCCTCTGAACTGTCTCCAGTGCCACTTCATCCTTCCTCAAATAAGGAGACCAAAACTGGATACATTATTCCGGATGTATACTCAATAACACCGTACGTATATATAACACTTCTTTAATTTTATTATTCAGTCCTGTTACAATAAATGCCAGGATTCCATTTGCCTTCCTTATTATATGCTGTACCTCCATACCCACTTTCTGTGATTCATGCACAAAAAGACACCCAGATCCCTCTGCACTGATGCACTTTGAATCTGGTTCCCATTTAAATAATAATCTGCTCTTTTATTTTTGCAGCCAAAATGGATAACCTCACACTTACCCACATTAAACACCATCTGCCAGTTTCTGGCCCATTCTGTGGGCCTATCAATATCCATCTACAAACTTCTTATCTTCTCATGACATCCTGCTTTCCTACCTATTCTAGTATCATCCATGAATTTTGCTGTGTTACATTCTCTCCCTGTTTGCAGATCATTTACAGAGATCATAAATAATTGATGTCTGAGAACAGAACCCTGTGGCACTCCACTAGTTACAGTTTGCCAACCAGAAAAGGACCCTAAAGTTTCTGAGAAGATTTGTAGTTCGGGTTGTGGATGAGGGTGTAGACATGCTCACTGAGCCGATGGGCGTGGTTGCAAATGCTTCATCACCGTGCTAGCCTGTTACAGCAGAACCACCCAACGCCCATAAATGGAGCTGCATCAGGACACTGCTTAAACAAGCTAAAACACATTGCAGCAACACGGAACTACAAAAAGCAGAACAGGAACATCTATACAGAGTCTTCAAAAGGAATGGATACACAAAAGGCATGATCTGTCATTACCTCTGACACAGACCACAACAGAAAGACACAACATGGCCAGACTCACTAATCACCCTACGGTATATCAAGGACATTTCATAGATGAGCACAAGACTACTCAGACCCCTAGGTATTAGAGGAGCCCACAAACCAACAACCACCCCACAACAGCTACTGAAAAATGTAAAGGATCCCATACCCCAAGCCAGCAAATTTGGGGTAATTTACAAAATACCATGCAAGGACTGTGAGTAACATTATATGGGCCAAACAGGAAAAAAATTGACAGTACGGATACACGAACACCAACTAACCACCAAGAGACATGACCAATTCTCACTTGTCTCACTTACACAAGGACAGCGAGGGACAAGAACTAGACTGGGACAACACATCCATAATCGCACAAGTAAAACAGGGACATGCCAGGGAATTCCTAGAGGCCTGGTATTCCAACCAGAACTTCTTCAACAAATGTACTGAATACAAACCACTAAGAAACAGAACCGGAAGTGATACCAGCCATCCCACCAAACTGCTGCTACAGGCTAGCACGGTGATGAAGCATTTGCAACCACGCCCATCGGCTCAGTGAGCATGTCTACACCCTCATCCACAACCTGAGCTACAAATCTTCTCAAAAACTTTAGGGTCCTTCTCTGGTTGGCAAATTGTAACTAGTGGAGTGCCTCAGGGTTCTGTAAACAACAAATGGGACAGAACACTGATGCTTCACCGGAGATGCACAGATGATGTTACCTTGCAGGGTGGCGAAACATTTGCAATCAAACACACCAGCTTGGCGAGCAGGTCTGCAGCCTCAGAGAAGGATCCGTTTATACCAACCCTCTGCTTTCTGTCTGTCAGCCAGTCCTCTATCAACGCTAGACAAATACCTTCTGGAAGTCGAGATATACCACATCAAGACGACAAGAGAATGGGGCTCCTGTGCCAGGGCTTATCCGCTCCAACTGCCATTCTTGTTTTTTCTCTGTTTTTCTCTTTAATTTACTGACCATCGGTGGCTCCAAGGAATCCCAGCGCGGATTCAACAGACCCCAACGCAGACCTCATGGCCGCGCCGAGTTTGTTAAATACAACTGGCCCTTCATGAAACCATGCCGACACTGGTGAATTAAGCTTTGTTTTTTTCAAGTGCTCAGTTACCTCTTCATTTATGATTGACTCCAGAAGCGTCCTGACTACACAGATCAAACTGGTCCATAGCTTCCCACATTTTGCCTATCTCCTTTTTTGAATAAGGCTGGCACATTAACGTGTTTTCAATCTACTGATACCTTTCCAGATTCCAGGGAATTTTGGAAAATCATAACTAAGGGAAAAGCCCTGGGGAAAATTGATGCACAGAGAGCCCTGGGTGTTCAGGTCCATCGTTCCCTGAGGGTGGCAACGCAGGTCAATAGGGTGGTCAAGAAGGCATACGGCATGCTTTCCTTCATCGGACGGGGTATTGAGTACAAGAGTTGGCAGGTCATGTTACAGTTGTATAGGACTTTGGTTCGGGCACATTTGGTGTACTGTGTACAGTTCTGGTCACCACATTACCAAAAGGATGTGGATGATTTGGAGAGGGTGGAGAGGAGGTTCAGCAGGATGTTGCCTGTTATGGAGGGTGCGAGCTATGAAGAGAGGTTGAGTAGATTAGGATTATTTACATTAGAAAGATGGAGGTTAAGGGGGGACATGATTGATGTCTACAAAATCATGGGAGGTATAGACAGGGTGGATAGCAAGAAGCTTTTTCCCAGAGTGGGGGACTCAATTACTAGGGGCATGAGTTCAAGGTGAGAGGGGAAAAGTTTAAGGGAGATATGCGTGGAAAGTTCTTTATGCAGAGGGTGGAGGGTGCTTGGAACGCATTGCCAGCGGAGGTGGTAGAGTTAGGCACAATAGTGTCATTTAAGATGTATCTAGACAGATACATGAATGGGCAGGGAGCAGAGGGATACAGATCCTTGGGAAATAGGCGACAAGTTTAGACAGAGGATCTGGATCGGCTCAGACTTGGAGGGCCGAAGGGCCTGTTCCTGTGCTGTAATTTTCTTTGTTCTTTATAAAGGTTGATGCAAAACATCTGTTTAACTCAGTTTCCATTTCCTGTTCCCCAAAACTATCTCCCCAAATCCTTTGAGGGGCCTATATTTACTTTAACCTCTCCGTTTCTTTTCGTTCATTAAAATAAAATCTGATTGTCGGTTTTTATATTAGTTGCTAGTTTGCTCTTGCAGCTTATTTTCTCCGGATTTTGAATTTACCCCAGTCCATGTTGGTACCAAAGACATACAGAAATGAGGAATCTTCTCAAAACTCGCTATGAGGAACTTGTCCTGCAGTCAGAACTTAGGGAGCTAGGTACAGGCAGGAGGGCTTTAGCTTTCTGGTACACTGGGAGTGACTCTGCAGGAGACGGCACCTGCACAGGCTAGAGACATTACACCTGAACAGAGTGTTTTGTTTGTGCTTTTGAAGAGGGATTGAACTAATTCAGCAGGGTGTAAGAATCAGGACAGAATGCTAAAAAGTAATACCAGGCTATATGAATTGCCGGGATAGAAAGATAGCATGAAAATAGAGAAAGATAAGTTAATAGGTGGAGTTGGAATAAGGGAAAAAGTAATAAAATCCAAATCAGGGTTTCACTGCATGTGTGTGGATGCATGGAGTGTCGTTAATAAGGTCAGGGAGTTACACACACAGATTGTCTCTGGGAATGTGATGTTTTCATGGTTATGGAAACCTGACACAAGGAAGGGCAAGACTGGTGTGAAAAATTCAAAGGCACTAGGTTTCAGAAAGCTAGAAAAGGAAGTTTAAAGGAAATGTTCAGCAGGTCTGGCAGCATCTGTGAAGGAAAAAACAGTTAACTTTTCGGATCCAGTGACCCTTCCTTGGAACTGGGGAGTTCTGGGGAAGAGTCACCAGACCTGAAACATTAACTGTTTTCTCTTTCACAGATGCTGCCAGACCTGCTGAGCTTTTCCAGCAACTTTTCTTTTGTTCCTGATTTACAGCATCCGCAGTTTTTTTTTGTTTTTGATTTCCAAAATGCATTTGACACAGTTCCACACAACAGACCTGTGAGGAAAGTTATAGGTTATAGTATAAAAGAGACTGTAGCTATGTGGATACAAAACTGGCTGAGTGACGGGAAATGGAGAGTAATGGCTAATGGATATTTTTTGGACTGGAGGATGATTTGTAATGGAGTTCCCTTACTGGGTGTTGGGGACCCTTGCCTTTTCTGGTACTTATTAATCGCCCAGGTCTGATGCACAGGAGCCAATTGCGGAGTTTGCAGAGGAAGGATTGTAATCCATGAGGAGCACAGTGCGGGACGCCAATAGGACATTGACAGTGATCGAGAACACCCTTGACCGAGTCTCCCGTATTTCCCGCAACACATCCCTCACACCCCGCCCCCGCCACAACCGCCCCAAGAGGATCCCCTCGTTCTCACACACCACCCTACCAACCTCCGGATACAACGCATTATCCTCCGACACTTCCGCCATTTACAATCCGACCCCACCACCCAAGACATTTTTCCATCCCCTCCCCTGTCTGCTTTCCGGAGTGACCACTCTCTCCGTGACTCCCTTGTTCGCTCCACACTGCCCTCCAACCCCACCACACCCGGCACCTTCCCCTGCAACCGCAGGAAATGCTACACTTGTCCCCACACCTCCTCCCTCACCCCCATCCCAGGCCCCAAGATGACATTCCACATTAAGCAGAGGTTCACCTGCACATCTGCCAATGTGGTATACTGCATCCACTGTACCCGGTGCGGCTTCCTCTACATTGGGGAAACCAAGCGGAGGCTTGAGGACCGCTTTGCAGAACACCTCCGCTCAGTTCGCAACAAACAACTGCACCTCCCAGTCGCAAACCATTTCCACTCCCCCTCCCATTCTCTAGATGACATGTCCATCATGGGCCTCCTGCACTGCCACAATGATGCCACCCGAAGGTTGCAAGAACAGCAACTCATATTCCGCCTGGGAACCCTGCAGCCATATGGTATCAATGTGGACTTCACCAGTTTCAAAATCTCCCCTTCCCCTACTGCATCCCTAAACCAGCCCAGTTCGTCCCCTCCCCCCACTGCACCACACAACCAGCCCAGTGCTTCCCCCCCACCCACTGCATCCCAAAACCAGTCCAACCTGTCTCTGCCTCCCTAACCGGTTCTTCCTCTCACCCATCCCTTCCTCCCACCCCAAGCCGCACCCCCAGCTACCTACTAACCTCATCCCATCTCCTTGACCTGTCCGTCTTCCCTGGACTGACCTATCCCCTCCCTACCTCCCCACCTACACTTTCTCCACCTATCTTCTTTACTCTCCATCTTAGGTCCGCCTCCCCCTCTCTCCCTATTTATTCCAGTTCCCTCTCCCCATCCCCCTCTCTGATGAAGGGTCTAGGCCCGAAACGTCAGCTTTTGTGCTCCTGAGATGCTGCTTGGCCTGCTGTGTTCATCCAGCCTCACATTTTATTATCTTGGAATTCTCCAGCATCTGCAGTTCCCATTATCTCTGATACAACTTCTACATTGTTATTGGGAATTAAAATGAAATTGAATCAAAATTGGAACACTGACACCCCCTACCCTCCCCTTCCATCCCATCCTTCCCTCTCCCCTCTCCCCTCTCCCATTACTGAAAAGGTGAGTTACTTGCTGCAGGATTCCTAGCCTCAGAGCTGTTCTTATAGCTGCCGTATTTATATGGCTAGTCCAGTTCAGTTTCTGGCCAATAATAACCCTGTGGAAATTGATATTGTCTTCAGTTTCCTCAAATAGTCTCCAACAACACAAGGACCAGGTAATGACCACTGCCATTCGGAGAGAATTTCATGCCTTGATCTTCAATGACATTGCTGTCACTGAATCTCACACTGTCATGTGGCTTGGAAGGAGGGGTCAAAGACCATTCTCGGTGATGAGTTGGACATGAGGTCAATGACCTAGCTCACGGTCAGTTCCTTTGTAGCCATCCCCCAAACTACCCCAAATAGAAAGTTTCCTGGGTGCATCTATCAGATCCCCCCATTTAATATGCTGCTTGAAGTATGTGATTAAAGATTCTAAACAGGAGGCTAGGATGTTTGCAGTTCCTGCCTGAGTTTTATTCATATCTTTTCATGTTAAATCAACTCAACTTAAACAGGCCTGAGAACAGTTTAATTGCAGCTGGAGTGGGAAGCAGGCAAATAACGTTTAATGTGGAATCACTTGGGAGATTGATGGAGAAAATGTCACTCAGAAGGGGTCCCCTTACCAGTAACTTTCAAAGAAAGCACTGTGTTAGGCCTTGTCCACAAAACCACTAGGATTTCTGTTGCTATGGAGACCCAGCCTGAGGCCCAGGAAGCTAGAAAGCTTATTTAAATAAATGCAAGGTACCACTGTGATCTTGAATGAGAATAAAGAGCTCAACTTGCGATCGCAATCTTTCTGTGCAGCAAATGCTCATTCAGCTTTAATAGATCATTGTCACACAGAACCATATTGCCAATGCCTGAGTTGTGAGTTCTGTTGAGGCTTACTGCGAGTAAATTTGATTGGGTTTATTTGCTTGAATGGCCAATAGGTGAGGGTTCTGCTGTAGGACTCTGGCTACAGAGATGGGGAGGGGGTGGAGGGGCTGGAAGAGGTTACAGAGATAGGGAGGGATATAGGAGCTGTAGGGGGTTACAGAGGTAGGGAGAAGGTGTCGGGATGGGAGGGAGTGCAGGGGAATGGAGGGGGTTACAGAGATAAGGAGAGGGTGTAGGGAGATGGGGGCGGTGGGTTACAGAGATAAGGAGGCGGTATAGGGGGTTACAGAGATAAGGAGAGGGTGTAAGGAGATGGAGGGGGTTACAGAGATAGAGAGGAGTGTAGATTCCAGTCTCAGTTCAATAATCCAAAGGAAGCTGTGGCTATTCAGCAGATACTCAGAGATTTTCAGCAAACAGACCAGATTTTGTGCTGGTGAGTTTGATGCTGTGTTGACAGTAAAGTTAGAATAGCTGTTTGGAAGGGGTCTCTCTTTCTGCCTCCAGGGCATATCACTTCTTTTTGTGGCTCTCCAGGTCTGTGTTTTTCTGTACAGATTACCAAAAACCAATGGCACTAGCTCTGTTTAAGTGCACATCTCAGTGTGCTGCACCCTTCATCTCAAAGCATTGGTACCTCCCTTCCCGGACAGATTCACCTCCCCACACAATGTCAGAGGCCACCCTCCACCCTGCCTCTGCCAGCCCCCTGGACAAGTCTCCGCCTCTAACCACTCAACAGCACCCACCCTGACAGACAGTTCCCTCCACTGTCAACCGTCTGTGCCCCAACCTCATCCCATCCCTCACCCACTCCCCTGGATTAGTGTATCCTCCACAAACTGCCACAGACCCTAGCAGTTACCTTGTCAACACCCTCAGATAGGCATCTCCCAACAGCACACCCATCCATACGTCCACCCTCCCAATGAGGCCTGCAGCTCAAATGGACATGGCCAATGCAAATCTCTCACAGCACCAAAAGATTTTTTGTGAAGTTTGGCTCAGACTCCCTTGATTTCTGGTCTCTGCCCAATTAGTTCCTTCTTTCTCCTCCTATCTCTCATTCCCTCTCTGTCTCTGTCTGTTTCTCTCTTTCTTCTTGCATTACTTTCTGTCTCGTTTTCTTTGTCGCTGGGTTGCTGCTGTTCCTCCCTTTGTTTCACTCACACCATCTCTCTCATTCTAGCGTCTATCTCGCCATCTCCGTCCCTGTCTCTTTACCTGCCTCACAATCTATATCTTCTCTCTTTCTCCTTCCATTTCTCCTGTTCTGGTTTTTGTAATAGCTTTCCTGCTGAGGAGAACCTGTGGGAACAGGAGACAGATTCAATTAAATCGAGTGGGAAGCTCATTCAGAGCTGGTCCAAGAAAGCTAACGGGTATGGGACAGGCAGGGGAGTTTTCAATTGACTGGGAAGTGTACTTTCAAGTGGACAGTGTAATGAATGGAGGGGAGATCCAAATCCACTAATGTGGGTCAGGGAGTTTTAACTGGCAATATGGATCTAAAATTGGCTTGGCAATAGGAGGCCAGTAGTAGAGGGTTGTTCTTGTGATTGGAACCCCACAACCAATGGTACACCGCAGTGATCAGTGGTAGCATTCTTGCTCTTTGTTATGTACATCAACTACTTCAATGTGAATGAGCAAGGTATAATTAATAAGTTTATAGATGACATAAAAATTGGCAGGGTTGCTGATAGTGAGGAGAATAGTCTCAGGCTATGGTCTGGTATTGATCAGCTGGTAAATTGAGTAGAGCAATGGCAAATGGAATTTCATCATGATAAGTGTGAGGTGATCATCGGTGCAGACTCAGTGGGCTGAAGGGCCTTTTCTGCATGAATGATTCTATAACTCAATCTATTTTGGGCAGTCTAATATGGTAACAATATAAACAATAGCTGTTAGGTCCCTGAGGAAGACTGAAAGAAAATAGGACCTTGTTGTACAAATCCATAGACCCCTGAAGGTGTCAGCACAGGTAGACACAAGAGTGAAACAGGTATATGGGATGCTTACTTTCATTAGCTGAGGAATCTTCACTACCCTGAATGCCCTATCAAGCGTTAGTGAGGCCACAGCAGGAATACTGTGTGCAGTTCTGGTCACCACACAACTGGGAAGTTGAGAGAGTGCAGAGAAGATTCACCAGGATGTTACCTGGGATGAAAATTCTTGCCTAAGAGGAGATAGTGAATAGGCTGGGTTTGTTTTCCTTGGAGCAGAGGAAGCTGAGGGCAATCTGATTGAAGTATTCAAAATTATGAGAGGCATAGATTTTGAGAATCTGTGTCTAAAACCAGAGGGCATAAGTTTAAGATGGGGAGCAAGTGGTTTAGGGGAGATCTGAGAATTGTTTCTTTCCCCCAGAGGATGGTAGATACATGGAATGTGCTGCCTGAGATGGTGGTATCCTGATGGTTCTCACAAAATTTGAAAATATCTCGATAAACCCTTAAAATGCCAGGGCCTAATAGGCGCCTAAGTGTGGATAAGTGGGATTAGTCTAGTTTGTTGAGCAGCATGAACATGGTGGGCTCAAGGGCCTCTTACTATTCTGTGTGATTCTGTGTAAGGGTGCCAGCTAAGTTTTGAGCAGACAAGGATGGTGGGGGGGAGGCGGGCAGGAGTGATTGGCAATGGCATGCTCAGAGAGGCTGTGGCTCCAAAAATCCAAGCCACATGGTGCACTGTCAGCAGCTGCTGGGTTACACCATTGAAAAAATAAGAATCAGTGTTAAGAGTAGGCCATTTGGCTCCTCAAATGTGGCCCATGCTCCATCATTCAACCAGATTGTACCATCATTATACCATCAGTCTTGATATTTGAGTAGAGTCACAGGTAGACAGGATAGTGAAGAAGGTGTTCGGAACGCTTGCCTTTATTGGTCAGTGTTTTTTTGGAATACTGCATTCAGTTCTGGCCTCCCTGTTATAAGAAGGATGTTGTGAAGTGTGAAGCTGGATGAACACAGCAGGCCAAGCAGCATCTCAAAACTGAAAGGATTCAGAAAAGATTTACAAGGACATTGCTGGGTTTGAGCTACAGGGAGAGGCTGAATAGTTTGGGACTATTTTCCCTGGAGCATTGGAGGCTGAGGGGTAACTTATAGACGTTTATAAAATTATTAGAAGCATGGATAAGCAATATAAACAATAGCTGTTAGGTCCCTAAGGAAGACTGAGGGAAAATAGAACCTTGTTGTACAAATCCATAGACCTTTGAAGGTGTCAGCACAGGTAGAGACAAGACTGAAACAGGTATAAGGTCTTTTCCCCAGTGTGGGGGAGTCCACAACTAGAGGACATAGGCTTAAGGTGAGAGGGGAGAAGATTTAAAAGGCACCCAAGGGGCAACTTTTTCACACAGAGGGTGGTGCGTGTATGGAATGAGCTGCCAGAGGGAATGGTAGAGGCTGGTAAAATTACAACATTTAAAAGGCATCTGGATAGGTATTTGAATACAAAGGGTTTAAAGGGATATGGGCTAACTGCTGACAAATGGGACTAGATTAATTTAGGGTATCTGGTCAGCATGAGCAAGTTGGATTGAAGGGTCTGTTTCCATGCTGTACAGCTCTATGACTAATTACTATCAGCAGTCTGGCTTCCACAACTCTCTAAAACTTTTTTCTTCTGTGGGATCATGCATGTTTCTTTACACTCTGCCAGCACACTAAATGGAAATTGTAATCACGGGGAAAATCAGCGAGTGGGTTGGGACCCCATACACTCTTCAGGATATCATGAATAAACTTGCAGGTTACGAGACACATGGAGACCATTCAGCCCATTGTGCCTATGTCACTGAATAAATGAGCCATGAGTTATGAGTCTTGAAGCTCTTCATAATTTTCAAATTGAACATTAAGAATTAAAAACATAAATCACTGGAAAAGCTCAGCAGATATTATTAGCATTTGTGGACAGAAATCAAAATTAAGGTTTTGGGTCCAGTAACCCTTCAGAACTGATGGTAGGTTGGAAACATGTTTTTGTGCAGAAGATAGGGTGGGGGAGGGTGTAAGGAGTAAATGATAGCTGGGGTTAGAGCCCAAGGAAAGAGATGAACAGTTGAACAGACAAAGGAGTAGATAACTCCTTTGGGGCAGCACGGTGGCTCAGTGGTTAACACTGCAGCCTCATAGCACCAGGGACCCTGGGTTCGATTCCAGCCTCGGGCGACTGTCTGTGTGGAGTTTGCACATTCTCCCCGTGTCTGTGTGGGTTTCCTTCCACAGCCCAAAGATGTGCAGGCTAGGTGGATTGGCCATGCTAAATTGCTCGTAGTGTTTAGGGGTGTGTGGGTTACAGTGGGATGGGTCTGGGTGGGATGCTCCAAGGGATGGAGTGGACTAGTTGGGCCAAAGGGCCTGTTTCCACACTGTAGGGAATCTAATCTAAACAGTCAGCCTAGGAGAATGAATAGCTGCTAATGGAGGCTATTTCTGAAGAAGAATTTCTCATTCTCTGAAGAAGGGTTTCAACCTGAGACGTCTGCTTTCCGGCTTTCCTGCTCCTCTGATGCTGTGTGGCCTGCTGTATTCATCCAGCTCTACATCTTGTTGTCTCTTAATGGAGAGTATTAGTGGCTGACAATGGGTTTTGTGTCATGGCAGACCATGTGATAATAAGGCCTGGTGTGTGAGGGTTGGGGTAAGGACATGGGAGAAGGTGCCTCAAGCCCCAAAACTGTCAAATTTGATATTGAGTCCCGAAGGCTACAGAGTTCCCAGGTGGAAAATGAGGTGCTGTTCTTCCAGCATCTTAGGAGCTCCTAAAATGCTGCTTGGCCTGCTGTGTTCATCCAGCCCCACACTTTATTATCTTGGATTCTTCAGCATCTGCAGTTCTCATTATCTCTTATTGCTGTTCTTCCAGCTTGTGCTGAGCTTCATTGGAGCACTGCAACAAACCTGAGGCAGATGTCGGCCAGGGAACACGGTGGTGTTAAACTGGCAGGCAGCTGGAAGCTCACAGTCATTTTTGCGGTCAGAGCATATGTGTTCTGGAAAGCAGTCACCCAGTCTCTGCTCCCCCAGTGTAGAGGAGACCACACTGTGAGCAGTGAATGCAGTAGACCAGATTGTGTGAAGTGTAGGTAAAGTGCTGCTTCACCTAGGTGGTGTGTTTGGGCCTTCGGAAATTGAGGAAGTAAATGGGCAGGTATTACACCTTCGGCACTTACAAGGGAAACTGCTGTTGGGCTGTTGGGGGTGAAGGAGGTGTAGGCCAACGTGTCCAGGACGGCACAGTCCCTGCGGGAGGGGAGGAGAATTTGTGTCTGGTGGTGGCATCCCATTGGAGGTGGTGGAAATGGCGGCTAATGATCTTCGGGATGTGGATGCTAGTGGGATTATAGGTGAGGACAAGGGAGACCCTATCACTGTTGTGGCAGGGAAGAGAGGGAGTGAGGACTGAAGTTGGTTGGCACAGTGGTTAACATTGCTGCCTCATAGCATTAGGGACCCAGGTTTGATTCCAACCTTGGGCGACCATCTTTGTGGAGTTTGAACATTCTCCCTGTGTCTGCGTGGGTTTCTTCTGGGTGCTCCGGTTTCCTCCCACAGTCCAAAGATGTGCAGGTTAGGGTGGATTGGCCATGGGTATTGCCCATAGTGTCCAGGAATGTGTACGTTGGGTAGATTAGCCATGGGAAATGCAGGGTTACAGGGATAGGGTAAGCAGGATGGGTGTGGGTAGAATGCTCTTCAGACGGTTGGTGTGGACTTGATAGGCCAAATGGCCTGCTTTCAAGCTGTCGAGATTCTATGATTCTAAAAATGTTATGCTTCAGTTTGATAGGGCATTGATGGGACCACAACTTGAATACTGTGCGAAGTTTTAGTCTGCTTGAGTAAGGAAGTATTAGAGTCCTTTATATTTTTATTCAGCATCACTTGCTGGGCCCAGTATTTATTGCCCGTCCCTAGTTGCCCCTTGAGAAGGTGGGGGTGGGCTGCCTCCTTGAACCGCTGCTGTCCATGTGCTGTGGGTTGACCCACAATGCCCTTAGGCAGGGAATTCCAGGAATTTGACTCAGCGACAGTGAAGGAACGACAATATATTTACAAGTCAGGATGGTGAGTGGCTCAGAGGCGAACTTACAGGGGATGGTGTTCCCATGTATCTGCTGCCCTTGTCCTTCTAGATGGAAACAGTCGTGAGTTTGGAAGGTGCTGGGTTGGGGTTAGGTGCAAAGGAGGATTATTAAATTGCTACATGGAATCAACAGGTTGTTTTGTAAGGAAAGGTTGGACAGGCTGGTCTTCTAACCTCTGAACTTCAGCAGAGTGAGGAGTCACTGATTAGATTAGATTCCCTACAGTGTGGAAACAGGCCCTTCGGCCCAACAAGTCCACACCGCCCCTTGGAGCATCCCATGCTCCTATAACACACACACCCTTGAACACGATGGGCAATTTAGCATGGCCGATCCACTTAGCCTGCACATCTTTGGACTGTGGGAGGAAACCAGGGCACCCGGGGGAAACCCACGCAGACACGGGGAGAATGTGCAAACTCCGCACAGACTGTTACCCGAGGCTGGAATCGAACCCGGGTCCCTGGCGCTGTGAGGTTGCCGTGCTAACCGCTGAGCCACCGTGCCGTCCCTGGAATGAATTGTCTAAGATCCTGAATGGTCCTGATGAGGTGGATATGAAAATAATGTTTTGTCTTGATGAGTCAGTCCAGAACTGGAGAGCACTTTTAAACTGAGGGTCACCCTCTGAAGGCAGAGATTAGATTAGATTAGATTCCCTACAGTGTGGAAACAGGCCATTTGGCCCAACAAGTCCACACTGCCCCTTGGAGCATCCCACCCAGACCCCTCCCCCTATAACCCACGCACCCCTGAACACTACGGGCAATTTAGCATGGCCGGTCCACCTAGCCTGCACATCTTTGGACTATGGGAGATGACAATTGTTTTCCATTAAAGGTATACGCCTTTGGAATTCTCTGCTTCAGAAGGCACTAGAAGTGAAGTAATTGAATATTTTTAAAAGCACCATACACTGGAGCAGAAAAAAACCAATCAGCCCATTAAGTCTGTTCCCTCATTCTGTGAGATCATGCTGATCTGATAATCCTCAGCTTGACTATTCTGCCTTTTTCTCAGAACCCTGAATTCCTTTACTGATTAAAAATCTGCCTATCTTAGCCCTCTGAGATAAAGAATTGTTAGGCAGGGGATCTGAAGATTATTGAGTAAATAGGATTGTGGAACTCAAAACATAAACTCAATCAACCATGATCCTATTGAATGGTGGAACAGTCCCGAGGGCTGAATGGTCTACTTTTGCTGCTATTTTGTATTCTCATCACTTAAGCTATAGGGAGAGGCTGAATAGGCTGGGGCTATTTTCACTGAAGTGCTGGAGGCTGCGGGGTAACTTATAGAGGTCTATAAAATTATGAGAGCATGGATAGAGTAAATAGACAAGGTCTTTTCCCCAGGGTGGGGGAGTCCAAAACTGGAGGGATCTAGGTTTAAGGTGAGAGGGGAAAGATGTAAAAGGGACCTAAGAGACAACTTTTCCATGCAGCGAGTGGTGTGCGTTTAGAAAGAGCTGCCAGAGGAAGTGGTGGAGGCTGGTACAATTACAACATTTAAAATTCATCTGGATGTGTCTATGAATAGGAAGGGTTTAGAGGGAAATGGGCCACATGCTGGCAAATGGGACTAGATTTATTTAGGATATCTGGTCGGCATGGACAGGTTGGACCGAAGGTCTGTTTCCGTGCTGTACATCTCCACAACTCTATAACTCCTTCAAACAGAAGACAACAAACTGAAATTCTCCCTCCCTTGTTCATATTTGGTAAGCTCTGTACCAGAGATTAAGCTGATGGACAATAGGAAGAATGAAGAGCAATGTGAAGACAATTTTGGAAATGATAGAAACTGGACGTCTTGATTCCTCCTTGCATTGGACTTTCCTTTTTCATCTTGAAACATATCCATTGCACATGCTTTAACATCAGGCTCCTCGACACAGAAAGCATTGAAACACCATCAGAAAGTATCTTTTCATCATGTCCTTCTGGAAACCAACGCCACAGATGGAGGATTGGTGATAAATTGAAGCCTTTCCCCGTGGGCCTGCTGGTTAGGTGGTCAGTGGAACAAAAGCAGTTTCTGCAGACTGTGCTGCCTACCAGCCCGATTCATCTCAGCAAGATGTTGAGGACTTAATTCTGCATTTACTTTTGCATTGATTTCTAGTCCTTGCTTCAAAAGATCATCATCGTCGTCCTGTAGGTGACTTCCTGATGAATGAGATTTTGCTGGCTCCTGATTGTCTTCTCCAAGCTGACAGAAAGTTTTGTGTTATCTCCCTCTTAAGAGTTTCTTTCTGAAGTGTAAAATAATTTGCCTTTGAAGATAATTGAATAGTTTTCTCAGCTAATGATTCACAGTTGCCTTCAAACTTTGAATATGTTGCATCAAGAGATGTTAATGGAATTTAAAATTAGTTATTGATCTGAAGTGAAAGTAATTCTCAGTGATGGTGACCAAGGAACCATTGTACAAACTGATGTGGTTCACTAATGTCTGTTGGAGGCGATATCTACCATCCTCAACTGGTCTAGCCTACATGTGACTCCAGACCCATAGTTATATGGCTGACACTGAACTTAGCTGTGAAATGGCCTAGCAAAAACATTATTTTGAGGGCAGTTAGAGATGGATCCTAAGTGTTGTCCTTGCCACTGACACCAACACGGCACGAAAGAATTTAAAAAAAGGAAAGTATCAAGAAAAGAGAGTCCAAGATAACAAAGTGTGGAGCTGGATGAACACAGCAGGCCAAGCAGCATCTCAGGAGCACAAAAGCTGACGTTTCAGGCCTAGACCCTTCATCAGAGAGGGGGATGGGTCTAGGCCCGAAACGTCAGCTTTTGTGCTCCAGAGATGCTGCTTGGCCTGCTGTGTTTATCCAACTTCACACTTTGTTATCTTGGATTCTCCAGCATCTGCAGTTCCCATTATCTCTGAAGAAAAGAGAGACCCTTTCTCCCATCAGGGTACCTTTCTGCTGAGATAAGGACATTAGCAGTCTCTGCAGAGGACCTGTGTAAATCGCCTGTCATTTTGTACTTGCTGAGTCTTTGAGATTTGATAGTGTTTTCTGATGAAGTTGGCAGTCTGTTCGAGGTAGTTTGATGAATTTTAATTGTTGGAGTTTATTTGATGTTCAATTTAAACTTCTCTGACACATCCTTCATCATTAGATACCTAACAGTTTGGACACAAAAATGTGTTTACTGGTAAACGTGTTTACTCATTTATTTGCTTACTGATAAACTTGCTGATATAAATGTATTTAATGATAGATTTGTTTAAAGGTAAACATGTTTCATGATAAGCTTGTTTCCTGATAAACGTATTTATTAATAAATATGCTGCTAATAAACCTACTTAAACTTGTTTATTAGTGACTGAATTAGTTTGCTGGTAAATGAATTTAATGAGAAACTGATTTGCTGATAAACAAGTTTATTGATGAATGTGCCTGAGGCTTGGTAGTCAGAGCTATTTGTAGAATCCAGCTACCTTTCTTTAAGTTATGAATGTTGACTATATGCACCTGATGGGGTTTGGACTAAAGTTCATTCTTTGTTGCTGGGGTGTTTTGTTTGCTACTTGCAGTTATTCGGGTGTTTCCGAGATTTGAAATGTTTCCCTGAATGTGTTAGGTTCTTGCTCTTTATTGGTTGTACAGATGATGCCTGTTGATAAAGATTGGTTACATCCACTCTGCATGAATCTGTGTCACGCACTGAGGCCACTGTTATATATGACGGATATTAACCATGACCTGTAAATCCCATAAATCACATCATCCTGTAGGTCCGCAATACTGGGGGAGTTGAACACATCCAATGGGTCTTCCTTTACCGTTTGCCTTTACTTCCATTCCCTGTCCATGGATTCCTGAATGTGGCAGGATGGGTTAGTAGGGTAGTTAAGAAGGTATATGGGACACTTGTGCTTATCAGTTGAGGCATAGATTATAAAAACAAGGAGATTACATTATGGTTAAGACACAGCTGGAGTTCTATGCTTAGTATTGGTTAGTGCACTTTTAGAAGGATGTGATTGTACTGGATAGGGTGTTGCCTGGGATGGAGCAGGTCACTAGATAAGCTCAGGTTGTTTTCTTTGTAACTGAGGAGGCTGAGCCGGCCCTGATGGAGATGTATTAGATCATGAGGGGCATGGACAGTGTGAATAGGAAGCAGCTGTTCCTCTTTTTAAAATTCTTTCATGGGATGTGGGTGTCACCGCCTGACCCGGCATTTCTTGCCCATCCCAAGTTGTCCCTTGAGAAGGTGCTGGTCAGCTGCCTTCTTGAACCGCTGCAGTCTTCCTGCTGTGGGTTGACCCACAATGCCATTAGGGAGGGAATTTCAGGATCTTGACCCAGCAACACTGAAGGAACTGCAATATATTTCCAAATCAGAGTGTTGAATGGCTTGGATGGGAACTTGGAGAAGTTCCCATGTATCTCCTGCCCTTGCCCGTCTAGATGGAAATGGTCATGGGTTTGGAATGAGCTCTCTAGTGATATTTGGTGAATTTCTGCCGTGCATCTTGTAAATAATATACACTGCAGCTACTGAGCGTCGGTGTGGAGGGAGTGGGTGTTTGTGGATGTGATGCCAATCAAGTGGGATCCTTTGTCCTTGATGGTGTCACCCATCCAGGCAAGTGGGGAGTATTCCATCACATTACTGACTCATACCTTGTTGGTTATGGACAGGCCCTGGGGAGTCAGGAGGTGAGTTATTTGTGCAGTATTCCTAGCCTATGGTCTGTTCTTGTAGCCACTGTGTTTATGTGGTGAGTCCATTTGAGTTTCTGGTCAATGGTAACCCCCAGGATATTGATAGTGGGGAATTCAGTGATGGAAACACCATTGAATGTCAAGGGGCAGTGATTAGATTGTCTCTTTTTAGATTTGATTGTTGCCTGGCATTGCGGTGGCGCAAATATCATTTGCCACTTGTCAGCCCAAGCCTGGATATTGTCCAGATGTTATGCATTTGAACGTAGACTGCTTCAGTAACTGAGGACTTACAAATGGTGCTGAACATTGAGCAATCATTGATGGGCATCCCCAATTCTGACCTTACAATGGAGGGAAGGGCATTGATGAAGCAGCTGAAAATAGTTGGGCTGAGGACACGACCTGAGGAACTCCTGTAGAGATGTCCTGGAGTTGAAATGACTGATCTCTAATGACCACAACCAACTTGCTCTTCGTCAGGCATGACTCCTCCAACCAGAGGAGAGTTTTTCCACTGATACCGATTGATTCCAGTTTTGCTAGAGCTCCTTGATGCTACACTCGGTCGAATTGCAGCTTTGATGTCAAGGGCTGTCACTCTCACCTCACCCTCTGGAATTAAACTCTTTTGTCCATGTTTGAACAATGGCTGTAATGAACTCAGGAGCTGAGTGGCCCTGGTGTAACCCAAACTGGGCGTCACTGAGCAGGTTATTGTTAAAGTCAGAAGCCACACAACACCAGGTTATTGTCCCACAGGTTTATTTGCAATCACAAGCTTTCTAAACGCCGCTCCTTCATCACGTGACTTCAAATAAACCTGTTGGACTACAACCTGCTGTCTTGTGATTTCTGACTTTGTCCACCACAACCCAATGTCAGCACCTCTGAATCAAGTTATTGCTGAGCAGGTGCTGCTTGATAGCACTGTTAATGACACCTTCCATCACGTTAGTGATGACCGAGAGGAGACTGATGGGGCAACAATTGTCCAGGTTGGATTTGACCTGCTTTTTGTGTACAGGGCATACTTGGTAATTTTGGGTAGATGCCAGCTTGGCTCGAGGACTGTCAAGTTCTGGAGTGAAAATGTTCAGTACTATTGCTGGAATGTTGTCAGGGTCAACAGCCTTTGCAGTATCCAGTGTCTCCAACTGTTTCTTCGTATTATGTGGTGTGCTGTGGACCACTGGAGGAGGCCGAGATGGACCATTCACTCGGCACTTCTGGCTGAAGATTGCTGTGAATCTGTCAGCCTTATCTTTTGTTCTGATGTGTTGGGCTTTTCCATTGTTGAGGATGCGGATATTTGTGGAGCCTCCTCCTCCAGTGAGTTTTTTTAGTCTTGGGTTGCTTTGTCTAAAAGTGAAGAAAAAGGGCACATAACTTGAAAGGCAAGAGGTTTAGAAGGCATTTGAGGAAATTTTTTTTTTCGCCCAGAGAGTAGTGGGAAACTGGAATGCACTTCCAGAGAGGTTAATTCAGGCAGGAAATCGCACAACCTTTAAAAAGTACTTTGACGAGCACCTGAAATATCACAATGTTCAAGGCTATGGACCTTGAGTGGGTAAGTGGGACCAGTGCAGGTAATATTATATTTTTGGCAGTACAGACTCAGTAGAGATGGGCCATAGGGCCTATTGTATACTGGATTATTCTACGATTCTCTAACTCCCCAAAGAAGAATTCATCTCAGTCCTCCACATCCTCTCAGGTGCAGGCAGTTGCAAACTGTTGTGGTCTTGTTTCGCTCTCCTGTGCTGCTAGTGTAACTGCACACAGGTCTCTCTCACTCTCTCTCTCTCTCAGTCTCTGTCACTTCCCCCACAACACCCATTCCCCCAACCTTCCTCTGTCTCTGTCTCTCTCTCGGGGCCATGATGATCCTCGATGATGCTGCCTGCTCCGAGTGCTGAGTGTGCCCAATGGTTTCAGTGATGACCTCTGAATTCATGCATCTTGTGTGAACGGACACTTCAGGTGCTCTTTTCCTCCCCATTCCTGGAATGACTTCTCATTCACTGTTTCCGTTTCACTCACGTTGATTGATTGTTCTTGTAGCTTGCCATGTTTGCTATTCTGGACATTTTCCAGGGTTTACTGGTTGACTGCAGGCTTTGTCTCTTTGAGCTGGAATTTTGGGGAGCCTTGATGTCATTGCTGGCTGTTTCCTGTTGTTGCTGGGCTTCTCTTCAGGTTCCTTCCCCTTTCTGAGGTTAGATTGCTGGGTGGCCATATCCTTCACCAGTAAATACACTGGGTGCAGTTCAGCTGCTGCTCACAGTTCACTGCCAGTTCAGTGGCTCTCATCACCCCAAACCACTTAGTGAGATATCCAGACCCCATTCAAAACACAACCATAACAGGCTTCATTAAAGACAAGCTACGGACAAGATGCAGAATGACAGAGCATCACCTGAAATCATGCAAATGCGGGCTCCTGGCTCATTGTATCACATGTCATAACATCATCACATATTATGTACACGATCAGTACCTACTTATACAAAAAAAGTTCCATTTACACTTTCTTCTGCAGGTTTCTCAAACACACACTGACTCTCACTGGGGTACAGTCCCACACACACTGACTCTCACTGGGGTACAGTCCCACATATACACTGACTCTCACTGGGGTACAGTCCCACATATACACTGACTCTCACTGGGGTACAGTCCCACACACACACTGACTGTCACTGGGGGACAGTCCCACACACACACTGACTCTCACTGGGATATTGTCCCACACACACACTGACTCTCACTGGGATATTGTCCCACACACACTGACTGTCACTGGGGTACAGTCCCACACACACTGACCCTCACTGGGGTATAGTCCCACACACACACTGACTCTCACTGGGGTACAGTCCCACACACACTGACTCTCACTGGGGTACAGTCCCACACACACACTGACTCTCACTGGGGTACAGTCCCACACACACTAACTCTCACTGGGGTACAGTCCTACACACACTGACTCTCACCGGAGTACAGTCCCACATACACACTGACTCTCACTGGGGTACAGTCCCACATACACTGACTCACTGGGGTACAGTCCCACACACACACTGACTCTCACTGGGGTACAGTCCCACACACACACTGACTCACTGGGGTACATGTTCTCCTGATGAGGTTATCTTTGACACTTCATCTCAGGCGGTTTCAGGTTGTCTGGCTTCATGTGATTGTCTCCTTTCACAATATTTTATGGACTCTGTGATTTTTCTGAAGGGTCTAGGCCCGAAAAGTCAGCTTCCAGCTCCTCTGATGCTGCTTGGCCTGCTGAGTTCATCCAGCTCTACACCTTGTTACGTCAGATTCTCCAGCATCTGCAGTTCCTACTGTCTCTGAATTAATCCTTTTTTTTAACGTTTCAACACATTGCTTTGTAGGTTTCGGCTGCAGGGGTCTTACCTGACACATTGGAAGGTGGTTGTGGTTGTTGGGGATCAGTCATCTCAGCTCCAGGACATCTCTGTAGAAGTTCCTCCGGGTAGTGTCCTAGGCCCAACCACCTTCAGCTGCTTCATCAATGACGTTCCCTCCATCAGAAGATCAAAAGTGGGGATGTTCACCAATGATTGCACAACATTCATGACTCCTCAGATACTGAAACATCCATTGAGTCAAAGAAATATACACATGGAAACCAACCCTTTGGTCCAACTCATTCATGCCAATCAGATATCCTCAACTGATCTCGTCCCATTTCCCAGGATTTGGTCCATATCCCTCTAAACCCTTTCTATTCATATCCAGGTGCCTTTTAAATGGTGTAATTGTATCAGTCACCAACACTTCTTCTGCCAGCTCTTTCCATACACACAACACCCTCTATGAGATAAAGTTGCCCTTCAGGTCCCTTTTAAATATTTACCCTCTCACCTTAAACCAATGCTGAGTAGATTTAGACTCCCCTAGCCTGGGAAAATGACCTTGGCTGTTTGTCTTTTCTGTGCCCTGGTAGAGCCAGAGTCATGCAGCATTGAATCTAACTAGTCCATACAGAACATAATCCCAAACTGAACTAGTCCCACCTGCCTGTTCCTGGCCCATATCCCTCCAAACCTTTCCTAGTCATGTACTTATCCAAATGTCTTTCAAATGTTATAATTGTACCCATGTCCATCACTTCCTCAGGAAGTTCGTTCTACTCACCAACCAGCCTCTGTGTAAAAAAAAATTTCCCCTCATGTCTTTTTTAAATCTCTCTCCTTAAAGATGTGCCCCCTCGTCTTGAAACCCCCCCATCCTAGGTAAAAGATAACTATCATTAACTCTATCTATACCTGTAATTCTTTTATAAACTTCTATTAGTTTCCCCCTCAACTAACTCCACTCCAATGAAAAAGAAAATCCAGCTTATCTCACTCTACTTTATAATTTAAGCCTTCCATACCCGACAATAACATAGAACAAAGCAAATTACAGCACAGGAACAGGCCCTTCGGCCCTCCAAGCCTGCGCTGATCAAGATCCTCTGTCTAACCTGTCATCTATTTTCTAAGGGTCTGTGTCCATTTGCTCCCTGCCCATCCATGTACCCGTCCAAATATATCTTATCCACCTCCGCTGGCAACACGTTCTAGACGCCCACCACCCTCTGTGTAAAGAACTTTCCACGCATATCTCCCTTAAACTTTCCTCCTCTCCCTTTGAACTCAAGACCCCTAGTAATTGTGTCCCCCACTCTGGGAAATAGCTTCTTGCTATCCACCCTGTCTATACCCCTCATGATTTTGTAGACCTCAATTAGGTCCCCCCTCAATCTCCGTCTTTCTAATGAAAATAATCCTAATCTACTCAACCTCTCTTCATAGCTAGTGCCCACCATACCAGGCAACATCCTGGTGAACCTCCTCTGCACCGTCTCCAAAACGTCCACATCCTTTTGGTAATGTGGTGACCAGAACTGCACACAGTAATGTGGTAAATCTCTCACGAACCCTCTCAAGCTTTGATGTTTTATGTAAAATAGCCCCAGCCTATTCAACTTCTCCCAATATGTTCTCACGCAACAACATCTGGACAGTATCCAGGCTTCAGCTGACAAATGGTAAGTAATATTTGCACCACACATATGTTCGGCAATGACTATCTCCAATAAGAGACAATCTAACCACTGTCCCTGGACATTCAATGGTGTTACCATCACTGAATCCCCCACTATCAACATTCACCAGAAACTGGATGTGCTATATAAACACAGTGATTGCAAGAGTAGGCCAGAGGCAAGGAATACTGAACGAATAACTCACCTCCTGACTCCCCAAAGCCTGTCCACCATCTACAAGGAACAAGTCAGCAGTGTGATGGAATACTCCCCACTTGCCTGGATGGGTGCAGCCTCAACAACACTCAAGAAGCATGATACCATCCAGGACAAAGCAGCCGCTTGATTGGCACCACATCCACAAGCATCCACTCCCTCCACCACCGACACTCTGTAGCAGCTGTGCGTACTATCTACAAGATGCACTGCAGAAATTCACCAAAAGATTCTCAGACAGCACCTTCCAAACACACAACCACTTCCATTGAGAAGGACAAGGGCAGCAGATACACAGGAACACCATTCTCCTAGGCACTCATCATCCTGACTTAGAAATACCTCTCTGTTCCTTCACCTGCTGAGTCAAAATCCTGGAATTCCCTCCCTAACAGCATTATGGGTCAACCTACAGCACATGGGCTGCAACAGTTTATGAAGGCAGCTCACCACCACTTTCTCAATGCTAACTAGGGATCGGCAATAAATACTGGCCAGCCAGCAACACTCATGTCCCATGGATGAATGCAAAAAAGGTGAAATGTCAAGATTGATTAATTGATTGAAACAATATAGAATTAGAAGGCAGACCATTATCTGAATGCTGATAGCTTTGGGAGATCCTATGTGATCTGGGTGTCCTCATAGACCAGTCACTGAAAGTAAACAAGCAGGAGGTGGTGATGAAGGTAAATGCTATGTTCATAGCAAGAGGATCTGAGTACAGGAGCAGGAATGTCTTATTGCAAGGGACTTTGGTGAATATTGTGTGCAGTTTTGGTCTCCTTCCCGAGGAAGGATGTTCTGGCTATGGAGGGAGTACAACAACTGATATGTGAAGACAGAGTAGATTAATTAGGACCGTATTCACTGCAGTTCAGAAAATTGAAGGAGAATCTCATAGAAACCTATAAAACCCTAACAGGACAACACAGGTAAATGCAGCAAAGATGTTCCTGATGCGGAACCTGGAACCAGGAGTCACAGTTTAAAGGTACAGGGTGGCCCTGAGATGTGGAGAAATGTCGTCATTAAGAGAGTGGGAGCATGTGGAATTTTCTGCCACATAAAAGTAGTTGAGGCCAAAACATTGAATGTTTTCAAGGAGTTAGAAGTAGTTTAGAGGGTTAAAGGAATCAAAGGGTATAGCGAAGGAATGGGAACATTTTGAATGGTGGAACAAGTTTGAAGGGTGGAATGACTTCCCCATTTCTATTTTCTATGCTCCTCCCATTTCTTTAGCCAGAGAGTGGTGAGCCTTTGGAATCTTTTGTGACAGAAAGGCCAAAATAATGAAACATTTTAAAGAAGGTGTTTTTGATATAGTTCTCAGGGATAAAGGGATCAAAGAATATGGAGTGAAAATGGGAAAAGCAAACTGAGTTGGATAATCAGGCATAATCATATTGAATGGCACAGCAGGGACAAAGGGCTGAATGGCCTCCTTTTGTTCCTGTTTTCTATGTTTCTATGAAGATTTGCCTAATGGCTGTACAAATGCACTGGGCTTTGTGATTGGGATCATTGGTCGATTTTACCTCACTCTCTCCCCTTGCCCCAGGTGATTCTGATATAAGTGAAGCCCATTGGCTGGTTCTGTGCTGTTTGATTGTGGCTTGAAGGCTTTAAGGCTTTAGGGCTTTCAGTGTCTCTCTGAGAGACGCCACTGGGTCGTGTCTGGAAGCTTGTGGAAAGTTAGCTGTCTGTAAATCTCCTCGTCATTACTATGGAAACCCGGCTGAGGAGAACCTGAGACAGTGCAATATACCATTCATCTGGAGTGCATTGGAACCAAAAATATTTTGCTAACAGCTTGAAGTTTTATATTAGTGCTGGGAGCTCGGCTGCTGGCTGTCTGGATAGAATTGTAATAAGCAGCAGCTGCTTTCAATTTTTTTCGAGATGATTGTGAGGTTTAATTTATTTGTTAGCCATGCCCTCAAACCTCAGCCTGTCATGTGTCCAGTTTGATTGGCTTCTCTCCCAGTATAAACCATTCATTCTCTTTTCACAAAGCTTCAGACTAGTCAGTGAGGTCAGTCAAATGTCCAAAACTGGCAAATGGGGCTAGGCACATGAAGGGCCAAATAGAGATCATACAGGATGTTGGAGGGATAACAAAACTGCAATTCGAGTTCGGAGTCAGGATTGTCAAGTTAAGGGTGAAGGACAAAGCAGGGCTATGGCCAAGGAAGTGCAAGGTGATGAGTATGAGGCTGGGCACATTGGGAAGCACTGCACAGCTGTATATTGTGGATAAGAAATTCGTGCCTTAGCTTTATTCTTTTAGGTTTAGATTTTATTGTCACATGTACTAAGTACGGGGTACATCTGTACAGTGAAATGTGTATAATGTGCAATCTTAGGCATAAAATACCGAGATACAAAATTTTAGTTACAGAAATAGAAAAATAAAAGCATAAGTTAAAATTTTCAGGACTACAGTCTTCTCAGTTTAAAGGTGGAAAAATAAAGAAATGAAGCTTCAAACATTACATTTGTTTCTTAAGCCATGGGCCTGCAGATTCTCTGAGCTGGGCTTTTTGTGATTATGGGTAACAGTCAGATAAAATGGAACAGGATTAGATTTGCTGTAAAGTGTAGGAAAATAAATTAAACCAGACAAACTGTCTGACATCAAACGAGGTGCCAGAAAAGACAACAGCAGAAACTCTTGAATATACATAATGTCCGAAAGATCCGAGGCCAAATGTCGTTATCTGCTGAAGTGTTCCCTAGGGGTGTAGAGAAATGCAACATCGTGAAGTTATCCATGGGCTTGCGGTAGAATGAGATATTGAAGCGTCCATTCCTGATGAAGATGTGTGTGTCCAAGAATGAAAATGATTTTTTAGAATAGTCCATGGTAAGGTTGAGGGTGGGGTGAAACTTGTTGAGATCACTATACAGGTGTTCCAGTGATTCCTTGCCGTGAATCAAAAGGAAGGAAATATCGTCAAATTATCTGGTGTATGGTGTTGGTTGGAGGTTCTGTGCAGCAAAGAATTCTTGTTCAAACCTGTGCATGAAAATGTTGGCATTTTGGGTGCAAATCTGATCTCCATGGCTGTACGGTGTCTGGATGAGCAGCTGGTTGTCAAAGGTTAAGACGTATGGTCGAGGGGATGAAGTAGATGAGTTGTAGGACAGTGTCTGGAAATTGGCAGTTGGTGGTATTGAGCCCTGAGGCTGTTGCGGTGATGCTGTCATTGTGGGGGATGCTGGCGTAGAGTGTCAAAATATCCATTGTGACAAGGAATATTCCTGGCTCGACTGGTCTGTGGGTGCTGAATTTCTGTAGGAAATCTGCAGTGTTGTGACAGAAGCTGGGGGCTTCCTGTACAATAGATTTCAAGATGCCCTCAGCATAGCCAGAGAGGTTCTCACACGGGGCGAACATAGAACAATACAGTGCAGAACAGGCCCTTCGGCCCTCGATGTTGCGCTGACCTGTGAACTAATCTAAGCCCATCCTCCTACTCTATCCCATCATCATCCATATGCTTATCCAAGGACTGTTTAAATGCCCCTAATGTGGCTGAGTTAACTACATTGGCAGGCAGGCCGTTCCACGCCCTTACCACTCTCTGAATAAAGAACCTGCCTCTGACATCTGTCTTAAATCTATCACCCCTCAATTTGTAGCTATGCCCCCTCGTACAAGCTGAAGTCATCATCCTCGGAAAAAGACGCTCACTGTCCACCCTATCTAATCCTCTGATTATCTTGTATGTCTCTATTAAATCCCCTCTTAGTCTTTTTCTCTCCGATGTGAACAGACCCAAGACCCTCAGACTTTCTTCATAAGATCTTAGCTCCAGACCAGGCAACATCCTGGTAAATCTCCTCTGCACCTTTTCCGATGCTTCCACATCCTTCCTGTAACGGAGTGACCAGAACTGTACGCAATATTCCAAGTGAGGCTGCACTAACGTTTTGTACAGTTGCAGCATAACATAACGGTTCCGGAACTCAATCCCACTACCAATAAAACCTAACACACCGTAAGCCTTCTTAACAGCACTATCAACCTGGGTGGCAACTTTCAGGGTTCTATGTACATGGACACTAAGATCCCTCTGCACATCTACACTACCAAGAAGCTTTCCATTGACCCAGTATTCTGCCTTCCTATTCTTCTTCCCAAAGTGAATCACCTCACATTTATCTGTATTGAACTCCATTTGCCATCTTTCAGCCCAATTCTGCAGTTTATCTAAGTCTCCGTGCAACCTGCAACATTCTTCCACACTGTTCACCACTCCACCGTTTTTAGTGTCATCTGCAAACTTCCTAACCCATCCACCTCTGCCTGCGTCCAAGTCATTTATAAAAATGACAAACAGCAGTGGTCCCAAAACAGAGCTGGGGGCTGAGGTTAGAAACAGGAAAGGAGAGGTCACCCTGTTGGGAGTTTTCTATAGGCCTCCGAATAGCTCCAGAGATGTAGAGGAAAGGATAGCAAAGATGATTCTCGATAGGAGTGAGAGAGACAGGGTAGTTGTCATGAGGGACTTCAACTTTCCAGATATTGACTGGGAACACTATAGTTCGAGCACTATAGATGGGTCAGTTTTTGTCCAGAGTGTGCAGGAGGGCTTCCTGACACAGTCTGTAGATAGGCCAACAAGGGGCGAAGCCACATTAGATTTGGTACTGGGTAATGAGCCCGGCCAGGTGTTAGATTTGGAAGTAGGTGAGCACTTTGGTGATAGCGATCACAATTCTGTTATGTTTACTTTAGTGATGGAAAGGGATAGGTGTACATCACTGGGTAAGAGTAATAGCTGGGGGAAAGGCAATTACGATGAGATTAGGCAAGATTTAGGGAGCATAGGATGGGGAAGGAAACTGCAGGGGATGAGCACATTAGAAATGTGGAGCTTATTCAAGGAAAAGCTCCTGTGTGTCCTAGATAAATATGTACCTGTCAGGCAGGGAGGAAGCTGTAGAGCGCGGGAGCCGTGGTTTACGAAGGAAGTGGAATCTCTGGTTAAGAGGAAGAAGAAGGCTTATGTTAGGATGAGATGTGAAGGCTCAGTTAGGGCCCTTGAGGGTTACAAGGTAGCCAGGAAAGACCTAAAGAGAGAGCTCAGAAGAGCCAGGAGGAGACATGAGAAGTTGTTGGTTGATAGGATCAGGGTAAACCCTAAGGCTTTCTATAGTTATTTAAGGAATAAAAGAATGACGAAAGTAAGATTAGGGCCAATCAAAGATAGTAGTGGTAAGTTGTGTGTGGAGTCAGATGAGATAGGGGAAGCGCTAAATGAATATTTTTCAACAGTATTCACTCAAGAAAACGACAATGTTGTTGAGGAGATTACTGTGATACAGGCTACTAGACTAGGTGGGATTGAGGTTCACAAGGAAGAGGTATTAGAAATCCTACAGAGGGTGAAGATAGATAAATTCCCTGGGCCAGATGGGATTTATCCTAGGATCCTCTGGGAAGCCAGGGAGAAGATTGCCGAGCTTTTGGCATTGATCGGTAACTTGTCATTGTCTACAGGAATAGTGCCAGATGACTGGAGGACAGCAAATGTGGTTCCCCTGTTCAAGAAGGGGAGTAGAGACAACCCTGGTAATTATAGACCAGTGGGCCTTACCTCAGTTGTTGGTAAAGTGTTGGAAAAGATTATAAGGGATAGGATTTATAATTATCTAGAAAAGAATAAATTGATTAGTGATAGTCAGCACGGTTTTGTGAAGGGTAGGTCGTGCCTCACAAACCTTATTGAGTTTTTTGAGAAGGTGACCAAACAGGTAGATGAGAGTAAACCGGTTGATGTGGTGTATATGGATTTCAGCAAGGCGTTTGATAAGGTTCCCCACAGTAGGCTATTTACAAAATGCGGAGGAATGGAATTGTGGGAGATATAGCAGTTTAGTTCGGAAATTGTCTGGCTGAAAGAAGACAGAGGGTGGTGGTTGATGGAAAATGTTCATCCTGGAGACCAGTTACTAGTGATGTACCGCAAGGGTCTGTGTTGGGTCCACTGCTGTTTGTCATTTTTATAAATGACCTGGATGAGGGCGTAGACGGATGGGTTAGTAAATTTGCAGACGACACTAAGGTCGATGGAGTTGTGGATAGTGACGAAGGATGCTGTAGGTTGCAGAGAGACATAGATAAGCTGCAGAGCTGGGCTGAGCGGTGGCAAATGGAGTTTAACGCGGACAAGTGTGAGGTGATGCACTTTGGTAGGAGTAACCAGAAGGCAAAGTACAGGGCTAATGGTAAGATTCTTAGTAGTGTAGATGAGCAGAGAGATCTCGGTTTCCGTGTACACAGATCATTGAAAGTTGCCACCCAGGTTGACAGGGCTGTTAAGAAGGCATACAGTGTTTTCGCTTTTATTAATAGAGGGATTGAGTTCCGGAACCAAGAGGTTATGGTGAAGCTGTACAAAACTCTGGTGCGGCCGCACTTGGGGTATTGTGTACAGTTCTGGTCACCGCATTATAAGAAGGATGTGGAAGCTTTGGAAAGGGTGCAGAGGAGATTTACTAGGATGTTGCCTGGTATGGAGGGAAGGCCTTACGAGGAAACGCTGAGGGACTTGAGGCTGTTTTCATTAGAGAGAAGAAGGTTGAGAGGTGATTTAATTGAAACGTATAAAATAATCAGAGGGTTAGATAGGGTGGATAGGGAGAGCCTTTTTCCTAGGATGGTGACGGCGAGCACGAGGGGGCATAGCTTTAAATTGAGGGGTGAAAGATATAGGACAGATGTCAGAGGTAGTTTCTTTACTCAGAGAGTAGTAAGGGAATGGAACGCTTTGCCTGCAACGGTAGTAGATTCACCAACTTTAGGTACATTTAAGTCGTCATTGGATGAGCATATGGACGTACATGGAATAGTGTTGGTTAGATGGGCTTGAGATCGGTATGACAGGTCGGCACAACATCGAGGGCCGAAGGGCCTGTACTGTGCTGTAATGTTCTATGTTCTACGTTAGCTACTCAAGGGAAATTTACTTTGCAGGTTGACGAGCCCACCAATGCGCGCAGACATTGCCAGCTACTGGAACAACGTTTGGTCTGTTGTTGAGAATTCCATTCAGGAGAGTATTTTCTCTTATAATGAGCTGATGAGTCATACAGCTGGCAATTAAACAATTCAGGTTACATTTATTTGAAACTTCAAGTTTTGACTTCAGTGCTATAAGATTCCCTTATTTTTACTTCTCTGGGTTCTAATTGATCTTGTCCCAAATAAATAAGCACTCTTGTTGTGTCAAATTTACTTTTAGCCACTTTTATGATGAAATTGGTGTCTTATAACTAATCTAACAATTCAGTCAAGTATTGTAAATACTCCTTCCAGGCTTGATTGGGCACAAGCAAGTCTTCAAAATAGACACCACAGTTTCATAATCATTTGATGATATTGTTGATTCATCATTGAAAAGTTGCTAGTGCACTTTTTGTTCTGAATAGCATGACTTTACATTAATAAAGTACATCTGGTATTACAAAAGACAATCATTGTTGGATGTATTAGTCAATCGGACTTGTCAATTTTTGTACTGAATAGTGGTTAAGTTTGGTTAACTTTTCTGGCTTGAATCTGTAAGGTATATTGAGTTTTTGCGCATCTCATTGTCTACATTAATATCATCAACAGACAAAGACATTTTCTTTGGTCTATTTGTGTAAATTTATTTATGGCTGTCGCATAGTATTTTGCAATTCATATTGATATTTTTCTGGGAGATAGCATAATATTCCAAATGAATTTTTAAAAACACCTCCATACTGCTAATCTAATTCCTGAAAGTTAATATTTCAATTTTCAATTTCTGATTCATCCTTGAATAATTTTGCTATTTTCAGTTTTCTTCCCGTTCCTTTCAGCAATGTTTGTTTTATTTATTCAAAGGATGTATGTGCCAGTGGCTTGTTCAGCATTTGTTTCCCATCCCTCATTGCTCAGAGGGAGATAAACAGTCAACTACATTGCTAGATAATAAAATGTGAGGCTGGATGAACACAGCAGGCCAAGCAGCATCTCAGGAGCACAAAAGCTGACGTTTCGGGCCTAGACCCTTCATCAGAGAGGATGCTGCTTGGCCTGCTGTGTTCATCCAGCCTCACATTTTATTATCTTGGAATTCTCCAGCATCTGCAGTTCCCATTATCTCTCAACTACATTGCTGTTGTTTGAAAGACTCACATAGGGCCAGATCAAATAAGGATGGTAGATTTCCTTCACTAACAGACATGAGTGAGCCAGATGGATTTTCCAACAATCAGTAATGGTTTCATGGTCATAATTAGACTCTTCATTCCAGAACTATATTGAATTCAGATTCCACTATCTGCTATCGTGGGATTGGAAGCTTGCTCTTCAGAACATTACCAGAAGTTCTGGATTAATAGTTTAGTTAAAAATGCCACTAGGTCATTGCCTCACCACCAAATGTGAAAGCATTTCTCTCTCGAACAATCCTCCGTGTCAGCACATCACTTTACCGTATTAACATGACACACTCTGAATGGTGCTCACTTGTTTGGAGTCGGTTCTATATAATTCACATCGTTTAGTTTCAGATTGATTTGATAATCGAGAATAGTAACAGTTCTAACACCTCCTTTCGAACGACAAATTCTGAGGTTTAGTCTTTTTAAAATGGATGTAGTAACTCACTTTGGTTCAGTTTGCTTTTCTTGGAAATTCGATACATAGTTCAGAAGCACAGTCTCTGAGTTTTGGTTTATGCACTTTCATTAATTTAAGTCTCACCTTCTGTCTCTATATCAGTCCAAAGGGATTGAATCCTGTGGATGCATAGAACATAGAACATAGAACATAGAACAGTACAGCACAGAACAGGCCCTTCAGCCCACAATGTTGTGCCGACCATTGATCCTCATGTATGCACCCTCAAATTTCTGTGACCATATACATGTCCAGCAGTCTCTTAAATGACCCCAATGACCTTGCTTCCACAACTGCTGCTGGCAACGCATTCCATGCTCTCACAACTCCGTGTAAAGAACCTGCCTCTGACATCCGCTCTATACTTTCCACCAACCAGCTTAAAACTATGACCCCTCGTGCTAGCCATTTCTGCCCTGGGAAATAGTCTCTGGCTATCAACTCTATCTATGCCTCTCATTATCTTGTATACCTCAATTAGGTCCCCTCTCCTCCTCCTTTTCTCCAATGAAAAGAGACCGAGCTCAGTCAACCTCTCTTCATAAGATAAGCCCTCCAGTCCAGGCAGCATCCTGGTAAACCTCTTCTGAACCCTCTCCAAAGCATCCACATCTTTCCTATAATAGGGCGCCCAGAACTGGACGCAGTATTCCAAGTGCGGTCTAACCAAAGTTTTATAGAGATGCAACAAGATCTCACGACTCTTAAACTCAATCCCCCTGTTAATGAAAGCCAAAACACCATATGCTTTCTTAACAACCCTGTCCACTTGGGTGGCCATTTTAAGGGATCTATGTATCTGCACACCAAGATCCCTCTGTTCCTCCATGCTGCCAAGAATCCTATCCTTAATCCTGTACTCAGCTTTCAAATTCGACCTTCCAAAATGCATCACCTCGCATTTATCCAGGTTGAACTCCATCTGCCACCTCTCAGCCCATCTCTGCATCCTGTCAATGTCCCGCTGCAGCCTACAACAGCCCTCTACACTGTCAACGACACCTCCGACCTTTGTGTCGTCTGCAAACTTGCTGACCCATCCTTCAATTCCCTCGTCCAAGTCATTAATAAAAATTACAAACAGTAGAGGCCCAAGGACAGAGCCCTGTGGAACTCCACTCACCACTGACTTCCAGGCAGAATATTTTCCTTCTACTACCACTCGCTGTCTTCTGTTGGCCAGCCAATTCTGTATCCAAGCAGCTAAGTTCCCCTGTATCCCATTCCTCCTGACCTTCTGAATGAGCCTACCATGGGGAACCTTATCAAATGCCTTACTGAAGTCCATATACACCACATCCACAGCTCGACCCTCATCAACTTTTCTAGTCACATCCTCAAAAAACTCGATAAGGTTTGTAAGGCATGACCTACCCCTCACAAAACCATTCCTAATTGCAAACAGTAACAAGGGAATTCTTTTATCCCAAGCATTAGAACACTCTTGAAATTGAGGTCCAATCATTCTCTTTAAGGTTTAATGTCATCTTTCTGATCTCCAGGATAAACTGATGATACAATTGGCTTATTCACATTTTTGACTATTTGTCGAATGTGAATTGAACCTCAATCTGATTATATATCTTTGGGGAAGCTATTACCTTGTACAAAATTGAACTAATTTTTTCCACTAGCAGAGTTCGCAGGATGTGTTGGTCCAATCATTTGTCTTTATTGGAACATGTCAGCCCTGTATTCTCTTCATTTCCTTCTTGAATAAATCCTACTCTTCTGAGACAGATTTACCTGAAAGTATCTGGCTAATTCATATCTGATCTTATTAAAACCAGCCTTCCCCTAGTTGAGAACTTTGATTTCTGGTTCATCCTTATCCTTTTCCATAACAGTCATGATTGTAACAGAGTTATGATCACTGACAATGAAATGCTTCCCCAGTACTTCAACCTCTTGCCCAGCTTCAGTTCCTAACATTAATCCCGGGTCTGGCCCCTGCAGGGCCTTCTAGGTACTGGCTAACAAAGGTCTCCTGGAGGCACTTTAAAAATTCCACTCCCTCCAAACTCGTCACACTGTGACGATCCCCAGTTAATGTAGGGAGGTTGGAACCTCTTCCTATTACTTTTACACTTCTCTGGAGTTTGCCGACATTTTTGCTGTATTTCTCTCAGCCTATTACGTGGTCTATAGTAGACTCCCAGCAATGTGATTGCTCCTTTTTGGTTTTTAAGTTTTATCCATGTGGAGCTTCATTTGAGGAGCCTTCTGAGATGTCATTTGTCCTTATCGCTGTCATCAAGTCCCTGATCAATATTGTGGGACCTCATTCTCTGTTACCTCCTTCCTTGTCTCACCTGAAGACCCTGTTTCCTGGAATATTGAGCTGTTAATCTTGCCTCTCTCTCAACCTGTGACAGCAATGACATCATGTTTTAATTTGCGCTGTCGACCCACCTGCCCCTTGTTCATCAAACTCCTGCATTAAAATAAATACCAGCCAACCTTTCCATGCTGCTTTGTATATTAACTGGCCTATAATGCCAATGCCTTCCTGATTCACTTGTTGTCTCTTCTAATTTTGACCATCCATCTCCCCCTGCTGAATATTGTCTCTGGGTCACAATCCCCTGTCAAGTTTGATTAAACCCTCATGAACTGCAGCAGCGAACCTCCCCACAAAGATACTGTTTCTGCTGCAGTGCAAGTATAACCCATCCGACCACATAATCCTGGCCAATAAAAATATTTTAATATTTTACTCTGAGTTTTCTAATACCCATCCGACTAAAAATTGGAGTTTTATGAGCCACTTAGTAAATTTTCTGATAAAACTCAGGTGGATCGACCCCTGATGGGCTGCTGCCCATTCCTCATTAGCTGGTAGTCTCGATTTCTTCATCAGAATTTGTTTTTCAAATGAATACACTCACATAGTGATACTTTCTCATTTTTGGAGTAAATTGCTTGATACAGCTCTCACAGTTCAGAATGTATCTGTTGTATTTCTAATGAACGTGGATTAGACATGTCAGCCCCATTCTCATTTTCTTTCTGCGTTTTACTTAGATTTACAAAACAAAATGTGTCAGCTGACTGTCATCTTGCTTCAGCAATGATTTTTCCTGCCTAATTCTGAGACTTTGTCACACCACGGTCAGCAAACAACCAGGATGTTCTTCATGGAACTTCTCAAATTGTTTTACCTCCGTGGGTTGGCCCACTCCCTTAGTGAAGCCAATGTTTTGGAAGCTGCCAGGGCCATTTCCCAAAATGGAATCAGCTCCTACTTTAGGGATTTGTTTCATTACTCCCTGTTCAAAGGCAGTTCAGAGAATGTTTGCTAGAATGATCCTTGATCTGGAGGGATTGTCTTATGAACAAAGATTAAAACAGGTTGGGACTATACTCACAAGTGTTCAAACAAATGAGAAATGATCTCTTTGAAATATATAGGATTCTTAAGAGGCTTGACAGGGTAAATGCTGAGAGGATATTTCCTATTATGGAAAAGTCTAGTTCCAGAGAGCATAGTCTCAGAATGAGTGACACTAAATTAAGACAGAGATGATTAGGAATTTCTTATCGAACAGGGTTGTGACTCTTTGGAAGTCCTTGCCGCAGAGAGCTGTGAGGTTAGAGTCCTTGTGTATATTTAAGGTTGAGATAGACTCTTGCTAAGGATTATGAGGAAAGTACGGGAAAGTGGGCATGAGGAATGTTAGATCAGCCAAGATCCTATTAAATGGTGGAGCAGGCTGAAGGGGCTGAGCTGCTAACTCCTTTTCCTACTTCCTATTGTCTCACTATGTCTCTCCATTTACTGAGTCATTCTTCAATCTAATTTTCTGTTATGAAACAGATTTCTAACCTCCAAGAATATCTCATTCATTGAGCCCTCTGGAAGACAAATGTGTCAACAGCTACCATCAGCAACTGACTTGCTCCAGTGACTCAATAAATTGATTGATTGATTTTCCTCCCTAATTATAAGAAGACTTTCCTTTCGATATAAAATATTCAGAACTTCAGAAAGGAGATAGAGATTCTCGGTGTCACAGTGCAATGAGAACAAGCTCTCTTTCAACATCTGCAAAACTAAAGAACTGATCATTGACTTCAGAAAGAAAGGAGAAGAACGCGCCCCCATCCACATTAACGGAGCTGAGTTTGAGAGGGTGGAGAGCATCAAGTTCCTAGGAGTAACAATAACCAGCAACTTGTCCTGGACTTCCCACGTAGATGAGACAGTCAAGAAGGCACAACAAATGCCTCTTCTTCCTCAGGCAGCTCAGGAAATTTTGCATGTCCATGAGGACATCACCAACTTCTACAGATGCACCAATGAAAGCAAACTGCCTGGGTGCATAACGTCCTGGTATGGTAACTGGTCTGCCCAGAACCGTAAGAAACTACAGAAGGTGGTGTCTAACGTTTTGGAGTAGATTTCTAGCTCGGGTTGTGGGTGTTGAGGTTGGTTGTCTCGTCGAGCTGGTTTCTTGTTTCACAGGCGTTTCGTTACCATGCTTGGTAACATCCTCAGTGCAGCCTCTGATGAAGCATCGGTGTGTTTTCCCACCTGGTTTTTAAACTCTGGTGTCCATTGAGATGGACAGCCTCACTTCCAGTTTTCCTTCATAGTGGAATGTATATGGGATCGAGTTCAATGTGCTTAGTAATAGCACGCCTCATGGATTGTGCACAGCCCAGACTATCATGGTAGCCAACCTTCCATGGACTCCATTTACACATCCCAGAATTTCTATTTACATGGAAAGACTGCCAACATCATCATAGTCCCACCCGTCCCCGGTAATGGTCTCCCTTCATCTCTTCTATCAGGCAGAAGATACAGAAGTTTGAACATGTACACCAGCAGGTTCAGGAACAGCTTCTTTCCTGCTGTTGATAGACTGAATAAAGGTAACTACAGAGGCATGAGGGAGCAGCTGGGCAGAATTGACAGGGAGAGGAGCCTAGCAGGAAAGACAGTGGAACAGCAATGACAGGAGATTCTGGGAGTAATTCAGGAGACGCAGCAAAAATTCATCCCTTAGAAAAAGAAGCATGGGACAGGTAGAATGAGGCAAATGAGGCTGACTAAGGAAGTCAGGGATGGCATTAAAGCGAAAGAGAAAACATATAATGTGGCGAAGGGCAGTGGGAAACCAGAGGACTGGGAAGCTTATGAAAACCATGTCCTGCGCAGCATAACCTGTATGTGTTACTCTGTGCAACTGTTTCTCACCCTACAATCAGTATGTCCTTGTTCACTATTATCTGTCTGTACTGCTCGCAAACAAAGCTTTTCACTGTACGTGGTTACACGTGACAATAAATAAATCAAATCAAATTGACTGGCCAGAGTTTCTTTTGCAATATTTGAGCAAGAAGTTGCTTGATTAATCTGAGCCATCTTCCCCTTCCAAATGGGTTCTGAGGGAATTCTTTCATTTTAATTTAAAAATAATTTCCTTCCCGGATATCCCCTTTTCTGAAGATTTATTACACAATCCAATTACTGAAATCAACCTTCCATTTAATTTCCAGGAATTAGCTTAGTATGACCAGACATATTAAAGTGTAAACATTTTAAATTCTATCCTCCTCCTTTATATTTTTAGAATGATTGTATCTTCTTTCCAATACCTTTTCTATTCTTACATTGCTTTATTCTTACTGTTAAGAGGATGAGAGTCCATGGTGTTGGGTTAGGTATTGGCATGAAAAGAGGATTGGCCGACTGGCAGGAGGTAGAAAGTGGGGATAAAGGGGTCTTTTTCGGATGGTAGGAGTTCCACATGGGTCTATTTTGGTCCCACAACAATTTATGTTAATCATTGAGTATCTAGACAAAGGAAATGAGGGCATTGTTGCCAAGTTTACAGATAACACAAAGATAGATGGAGAGACAGATAGTGCTAAGAAAATGGGGAAGATGCAGAAGGACTTGGGAAGACTTAGAGAGTGGACAAAGAAGTGACCTATGGAATACAGTGTGGGAAAGTGTGAGGTTGTACACTTTTTGAGGAACAATAGAGGCATAGACTATTTTCTAAATAGAGGAAGGCTTCAGAAACCTGAAGCACAAAGGGACTTGGGAGCCCTAGTTCAGAATTCTCTTAAGGTTAACAGGTAGGTCCAGTTGGCAGTTAGAAAGGAAAATGTAATGATAGCATTCATTTCAAGAGGGCAAGAATAAAAGAGCAAAGATTTACCGCTGAGGTCATATAAGGATCTGGTCAGGCCACATTTGGAAAATTGAATGCAGTTTTAGACCCCGTATCTGAGACCTACAGTCCAACAGCCTGGACAATGACTTCACCAGCTTCAAAATCTTTCCACCCCCAACCTAGACACCTTCCTACTTTCCTAACCATATCTGAGGAAAATGTTTTGGAATAGAGGGGATTCAGAGAAGGTTTACAAGAAAGATCCCAGGGATGAAGGGCATGTCGTATGCGGAGAGTTGAGGGCTCTGGGTCTGTACTCAATGGAGTTTAGAAGGATGAATTGTAGAATCCCTATAGTGTGGAAGCAGGACCTTCAGCTCAAAAAGTCCACACTGACACTCAAAGCATCCCTCAGACCAATCCCACATAATATAACAATATAACCCACATAAACAACACATCCCTGAACACTATGGGCAATTTAGATTGGCCAGTCCACCTATACTACACATCTTTGGACTGTGGGAGAAAACTAGAGCAACCAGAGCAAACCCACATAGACACAGGGAGAATGTGCAAGCTGCATACAGACACTCACCTGAGGGTGGAATCGAACCCAGGTCCCTGATGCTGTGAGGCAGCAGTGATAACCACTGAGCCCCCGTGCCTCCCAATGATTGAATTTTACAGAATACTGAGAGGCCTGGGTACAGTGGACACAGAGAAGGTGTTTCCATTAGTAGGAGAGGCTAGGATCCAAGGGCACAGCCTCAGAGTGAAGGGACAGCACTGTAGAACTATGAGGAGGAATTTCTTCAGCCAGGGGGTGGTGAATCTGTGGAACTCAAGAACACAGAGGGCTGTGGAGGCCAAATCATTGAGCTTATTTAAGACATGGACAGATATGTTTTTCATTAGAAAGGGATTTGAAGGTTACAGGGAGAAGGCAGTGATTGAGAAACACATTGCCATGATCAAATGGCAGAGCAGACTTGTTAGGATAGAATCTACCAGAACTACTGCTTCTAAGATTTTTGCCACGTAACCCAGCAGTGTTCTCAATGGTGCCTTGTGTAGGTCTTTTTTGCATATTTCTATTCATATATTTAAAGCTCTTACAGTCTGTTTTTATCTTACTAATTTACCATCATAGTTTACTTGCTTGCCTTTCTGTTATCTTTTGTTAGTTCTTAAAACTTTCCCAATGCTCTGGCTAACCACTAATTTTTGCCACTTTGGAGAATGGCCAGTGTTGTTCCTTTCTTTAAGTAGGGAAACAGAGATAATCCAGGGAAATAGAGGCCTGTGAGTCTTACATCAGTGGTGGGGAAGCTTTTGAAGATGTTGAGAGGTAGAATGTATTCACATTTGCAAGTGAATTAATGTGTTAGTGATGGGCAACATGGGTTTGTGTGGGGAAGGTCATGTCTCACCAACTTGACTGAGTTAGTTGAGGAGGTGACAGGATTGTGGATGTTGTCTGCATGGAATTCAGGATGGTGTTCGATAGAATATAGAACATGGAACAGTACAACACAGTACAGGCCCTTTGGCCCATGATGTTGTGCCGAACTTTTACCCTAACCCTAAGGTCTATCTAGCCTCCACCCTTGCCTTATAATATCATCCATATGCCTAATAATAGCCGCTTAAATGCCCCTAATGAGGCCGACTCCACTACCCTCTCCAGCAATGCATTCCACGCCTCTCCCACACTCTGCGTAAAGAACCTACATCTGACATTTCCCAATATCTACCTCCTTTCAATTTAAAACTTTGTGCCCACGTAAAAGCTAACTCCACCCTAGGAAAAAGTCTCTGGCTGTCTCCTTCATCTATACCTCTGATCATCAACAGCTCTGACAAGGTACCTTTTAGCAGGCTGGTACAAAACGTGGGATTGGGGATGGGATCAGTGTGAGCTGGCTGGATTGAGCTGAATTGATTTGAATCATTTATTGTCATGTGTATTCAATGTAAAAATACAGTGAAAAGTGTGTACCATCACCGTACATACGTGGCACTGTTCACATTAACTTAGAATAAGATAAGAAAACATAAGACAATTTTTGAGATTCCAACTTACCACGTCCGCAGTCCCACTCTGGGCTTTCCAAGTCTCACCATTCCCAGACAGAATTCTGCTCTGGGTTGCCTCATGAGCCCCGATCTCTCCACCACTGACTCACCAACCAAGATCTCACCGCCACATCCTCACCAACCCCAATGCCACCGCCACATCCTCACCAGCCCGATCTCACCACCACATCCTCACCAGCTCTGATCTCACCGCCACTGCCTCACCAGCCCCGATCTCACCGCCACGCCCTCATCAGCTCCGATCTCACCGCCACATCCTCACCAACCCCGATCTCACTGCCACACCCTCACCAACGCTGATCTCACCGCCACACCCTCACCAGCCCCGATCTCACCGCCACTGCCTCACCAGCCCCGATCTCACCGCCACACCCTCACCAACCCCGATCTCACTGCCACACCCTCGCCAACCCCGATCTCACAGCCACTGCCTTACCAACCCCGATCTCACCAACACATCCTCACCAGCCCCAATCTCACTGCCACTGCCTCACCGCCCCTGATCTCGCTGCCACTGCCTCACCAGCCCCAATCTTATCGCCACACCCTCACCAACCCCGATCTCACTGCCACACCCTCACCAGCCCCGATCTCACCGCTCCACACTCGATCCATCACTCCAGCCCACACTCGATCAACAGTCACTGCAGAACACAACTCATCCAGCACACTCCACGTACATCCTGGTAGTGAGCCAACTCCTTCTGAACTCCTTAGATAGGGAATTAAAAGGGATCAGGCTGGGGAGAGAATTATTACAGACAGACAGAGAGAGAGAGAGAGAGAGAGAGAGAGAGAAGAAGGGAGAAATAAATGGAGGGACAAAGAAAGAAAAAGAAAGGGAACTGGTGAGCAGAGTGGAGCTCTGAATGGAATGACTGACCCCACTGCCACCTTGCTGGGATGAACATAAAACTGCCTTGGTCATAAAAACAGAAAGCTGTGGTGGAAGGCTGCTCTTTGGAATGGAAGTCAGAAACTATCCATGTTCCAAGGGGATCAGTGCTGGGACCTTTGCTGTTTGTAATAACGATATAAATGATCTGGAGGAGCATGCAGGTGCTTTGATCAGTAAGTTTGTGGATGACACCAAACTTAGCAGAGTTGCAGATGGTGAGGAGGATTATCAAAGGATGCAATGTGATATGAATAGACTTTCAGTGTGTGTGCGACTGTACCCGAGTGAGAGTCTGTGTGTGTGTGTGGGACTGTACCCCAGTGAGAGTCACTGTGTGTGTGTGTGGGACTGTACCCCAGTGAGAGTCACTGTGTGTGTGTGTGGGACCATATCCCAGTGAGAGTCAGTGTATATGGCACTGTACCCCAGTGACTGTCAGTGTGTTTAGGACTGTACCCCAGTGAGAGACAGTGTGTGTGAGTAGGACTGTACCCCAGTGAGAGTTAGTGTGTGTGTGGGACAGTATCCCAGTGAGAGTCAGTGTGTGTGGGACCATAGCCCTGTGAGAGTCAGTGTGTGTGGGACTGTACCCCAGTGAGAGTCAGTGTATGTGTGGGACTGTACCCCAGTGAGAGTCGGTATATGGGTGTGACTGTACACCAGTGAGAGTCAGTGTGTGGGGGACTGTACCCCAGTGAGAGTCAGTGTGTGTTTGGGACTGTACCCCAGTGAGAGTCAGTGTGTGTGGATCTGTACTCCAGTGAGAGTCAGTGTGTGTAGCACTGTACCCCAATGAGAGTCAGTGTATGTGGGATCCCGTACCCCAGCGAGAGTCACTGTGTGTGTGTGGGACCGTACCCCAGTGACCGTCAGCGTGTGTAGGATTGTACACCAGTGAGAGTCAGTGTGTGTGGGACAGTATCCCAGTGAGAGTCAGTGTGTGTGGGACCATAGCCCTGTGAGAGTCAGTGTGTGTGTGACTATACCCCAGTGAGAGTCAGTGTGTGTGTGGGACTGTACCCCAGTGAGAGTCGGTATATGTGTGTGACTGTACACCAGTGAGAGTCAGTGTGTGGGGGACTGTACCCCAGTGACAGTCAGTGTGTGTGTGGGACTGTACCCCAGTAAGAGTCAGTGTGTGTGGATCTGTACCCCAGTGAGAGTCAGTGGGTTTGTGTGACTGTACCCCAGTGAGAGTCAGTGTGTGTAGCACTGTACCCCAATGAGAGTCAGTGTGTGTGGGATCCCGTACCCCAGCGAGAGTCACTGTGTGTGTGTGGGACAGTACCCCAGTGAGAGTCAATGTATGTGTGTGGGACTGTACCCCAGTGAGAGTCAGTGTGTGTGGGACTGTACCCCAGTGACTGTCAGTGTGTGTAGGACTGTAACCCAGTGAGAGTCAGTGTGTGTGGGTCTGTACCCCAGTGAGAGTCAGTGTGTGTGTGGGACTGTACCCCAGTGAGAGTCAGTGCGTGTGTGGGACTGTACACCAGTGAGAGTCAGTGTGTGTAGCACTGTACCCCAATGAGAGCCAGTGTGTGTGGGATCCCGTACCCCAGTGAGAGTCAGTGTGTGTGGGACTGTACCCCAGTGACTGTCAGTGTGTGTAGGAATGTACACCAGTGAGAGTCAGTGTGTGTGGGACTGTAACCCAGTGAGAGTCAGTGCGTGTGTGGGACTGTACCCCAGTGAGAGTCAGTGTGTGTGTGGGACTGTACCCCAGTGAGAGTAGGTGTGTGTGGGACTGTACCCCAGTGAGAGTCAGTGTGTGTGGGATTCCGTACCCCAGTGAGAGTCAGTGTGTGTGGGACTGTACCCCAGTGACTGTCAGTGTGTGTAGGAATGTACACCAGTGAGAGTCAGTGTGTGTGGGACTGTAACCCAGTGAGAGTCAGTGCGTGTGTGGGACTGTACCCCAGTAAGAGTCAGTGTGTGTGTGGGACTGTACCCCAGTGAGGGTAGGTGTGTGTGGGACTGTACCCCAGTGAGAGTCAGTGTGCATGGGACTGTACTCCGGTGAGAATCAGTGTGTGTGGGACAGTACCCCAGTGAGAGTCAGTGTGTGTGGGACTGTACCCCAGTGAGAGTCAGTGTGTGTGTGGGACTGTACCCCAGTGAGAGTCCGTGTGTGTGGGGCCATATCCCGGTGAGAGTCAGTGTGTGTGTGGGACTGTACCCCAGTGAGAGTCCGTGTGTGTGGGGCCATATCCCAGTGAGAGTCAGTGTGTGTGTTTGGGACCATATCCCAGTGAGAGTCAGTGTGTGTGTGGGACTGTACCCCAGTGAGAGTCAGTGTGTGTGGGGCCATATCCCGGTGAGAGTCAGTGTGTGTGTTGGGGACCATATCCCAGTGAGAGTCAGTGTGTGTGTGGGGCTGTACTCCAGTGAGAGTCAGTGTATGTGTGGGACTGTACTCCAGTGAGAGTCAGTGTGTGTGGGACTGTACCCCAGTGAGAGTCGGTATATGTGTGTGACTCTACACCAGTGAGAGTCAGTGTGTGTGGGACTGTATCCCAGTGAGAGTCAGTGTGTGTGGGACTGTACCCCAGTGAGAGTCAGTGTGTGTGTGTGACTGTACCCCAGTGAGAGTCAGTGTATGTGTGGAACTGTACTCCAGTGAGAGTCCGTGTCTGTGGGGCCATATCCCGGTGAGAGTCAGTGTGTGTGTTTGGGACCATATGCCAGTGAGAGTCAGTGTGTGTGTGGGACTGTACCAAAGTGAGAGTCAGTGTGTGTGGGGCCATATCCCGGTGAGAGTCAATGTGTGTGTTTGGGACCATATCCCAGTGAGAGTCAGTGTGTGTGTGTGGGACTGTACCCCAGTGAGAGTCAGTGTGTGTGGATCTGTACCCCAGTGAGAGTCAGTGGGTTTGTGTCACTGTGCCCCAGTGAGAGTCAGTGTGTGGGGAACTGTACCCCAGTGAGAGTCCGTGTGTGTGGGGCCATATCCCGGTGAGAGTCAGTGTGTGTGTTTGGGACCATATCCCAGTGAAGGTCAGTGTGTGTGTGGGCCTGTACTCCAGTGAGAGTCAGTGTGTGTGTGGGACTGTACTCCAGTGAGAGTCAGTGTGTGTGGGACTGTACCCCAGTGAGAGTCAGTGTGTGTGGGACTGTACCCCAGTGACTGTCAGTGTGTGTAGGACTGTAACCCAGTGAGAGTCAGTGTGTGTGGGTCTGTACCCCAGTGAGAGTCAGTGTGTGTGTGGGACTGTACCCCAGTGAGAGTCAGTGCGTGTGTGGGACTGTACACCAGTGAGAGTCAGTGTGTGTAGCACTGTACCCCAATGAGAGCCAGTGTGTGTGGGATCCCGTACCCCAGTGAGAGTCAGTGTGTGTGGGACTGTACCCCAGTGACTGTCAGTGTGTGTAGGAATGTACACCAGTGAGAGTCAGTGTGTGTGGGACTGTAACCCAGTGAGAGTCAGTGCGTGTGTGGGACTGTACCCCAGTGAGAGTCAGTGTGTGTGTGGGACTGTACCCCAGTGAGAGTAGGTGTGTGTGGGACTGTACCCCAGTGAGAGTCAGTGTGCATGGGACTGTACTCCGGTGAGAATCAGTGTGTGTGGGACAGTACTCCAGTGAGAGTCAGTGTGTGTGGGACTGTACACCAGTGAGAGTCCGTGTGTAGTGGACTGTACCCCAGTGAGAGTCAGTGTGTGTGTGGGACTGTACCCCAGTGAGAGTCCGTGTGTGTGGGGCCATATCCCGGTGAGAGTCAGTGTGTGTGTGGGACTGTACCCCAGTGAGAGTCCGTGTGTGTGGGGCCATATCCCAGTGAGAGTCAGTGTGTGTGTTTGGGACCATATCCCAGTGAGAGTCAGTGTGTGTGGGACTGTACCCCAGTGACTGTCAGTGTGTGTAGGAATGTACACCAGTGAGAGTCAGTGTGTGTGGGACTGTAACCCAGTGAGAGTCAGTGCGTGTGTGGGACTGTACCCCAGTGAGAGTCAGTGTGTGTGTGGGACTGTACCCCAGTGAGAGTAGGTGTGTGTGGGACTGTACCCCAGTGAGAGTCAGTGTGCATGGGACTGTACTCCGGTGAGAATCAGTGTGTGTGGGACAGTACTCCAGTGAGAGTCAGTGTGTGTGGGACTGTACACCAGTGAGAGTCCGTGTGTAGTGGACTGTACCCCAGTGAGAGTCAGTGTGTGTGTGGGACTGTACCCCAGTGAGAGTCCGTGTGTGTGGGGCCATATCCCGGTGAGAGTCAGTCTGTGTGTGGGACTGTACCCCAGTGAGAGTCCGTGTGTGTGGGGCCATATCCCAGTGAGAGTCAGTGTGTGTGTTTGGGACCATATCCCAGTGAGAGTCAGTGTGTGTGTGGGACTGTACCCCAGTGAGAGTCAGTGTGTGTGGGGCCATATCCCGGTGAGAGTCAGTGTGTGTGTTGGGGACCATATCCCAGTGAGAGTCAGTGTGTGTGTGGGGCTGTACTCCAGTGAGAGTCAGTGTATGTGTGGGATTGTACTCCAGTGAGAGTCAGTGTGTGTGGGACTATACCCCAGTGAGAGTCGGTATATGTGTGTGACTGTACACCAGTGAGAGTCAGTGTGTGTGGGACTGTATCCCAGTGAGAGTCAGTGTGTGTGGGACTGTACCCCAGTGAGAGTCAGTGTGTGTGTGTGACTGTACCCCAGTGAGAGTCAGTGTATGTGTGGAACTGTACTCCAGTGAGAGTCCGTGTCTGTGGGGCCATATCCCGGTGAGAGTCAGTGTGTGTGTTTGGGACCATATGCCAGTGAGAGTCAGTGTGTGTGTGGGACTGTACCAAAGTGAGAGTCAGTGTGTGTGGGGCCATATCCCGGTGAGAGTCAATGTGTGTGTTTGGGACCATATCCCAGTGAGAGTCAGTGTGTGTGTGTGGGACTGTACCTCAGTGAGAGTCAGTGTGTGTGGATCTGTACCCCAGTGAGAGTCAGTGTGTGGGGAACTGTACCCCAGTGAGAGTCCGTGTGTGTGGGGCCATATCCCGGTGAGAGTCAGTGTGTGTGTTTGGGACCATATCCCAGTGAAGGTCAGTGTGTGTGTGGGACTGTACTCCAGTGAGAGTCAGTGTGTGTGTGGGACTGTACTCCAGTGAGAGTCAGTGTGTGTGGGACTGTACCCCAGTGAGAGTCAGTGTGTGTGTGACTGTACCCCAGCGAGAGTCAGTGTATGTGTGGGACTGTACCCCAGTGAGAGTCGGTATGTGTGTGTGACTGTACACCAGTGAGAGTCAGTGTGTGGGTAACTGTACCTCAGTGAGTGTCAGTGTGTGTGTGGGACTGTACCCCAGTGAGAGCCAGTGTGTTTGGGATCATATCCCAGTGAGAGTTAGTGTGTGTGTGGGACTGTACCCCAGTGAGAGTCTGTGTGTGTGTGTGTGTGTGTGTGTGTGTGTGTGTGTGTGTGTGTGTGTGTGTGTGTGTGTGTGTGTTTGTGTCTGGAACCATAGTACAGTGAGAGTCAGAGTATGTGGAACTGTTCCCCACTGAGAGTCAGTGTATGTATACATGGGACCCCATACCCCAGTGAGAGTCAGTGTGTCTCTCCCCATATCCCAGTGAGATTTGGTGTATGCATCTTTTACCAAAGTGTCTGATTTGAATTTTGTTGATTTTGTGTGGATAAGACTGTCTTGTGCTTTCCTATTTATTGAAACTTATCGATTGCAAACATCAAGTTTTGGAACGGCAGTGCTTGGAGGAAGTGTTTCCTTGCTCGGTCTTCAAGAGCTTGCGCCCATCTTTTTTTTTGAAGTCTGTGGTTTGGTGTGAGGTGGTTTCAATGAATCTTTTCTCTCTAAGTTTATCAGCCTTAGATACATGATGTCAGATCTATAGCATCTCCACAACTCAGTTCACTGCCTCAAATTTCCAACAAACCACCAATAAGTGAAGAATGTACGTACTCAACTTGTCTGCTTCAATCAAAAGCATCTTCAGAAGATTTGTGCACCAGATTCCTCAATAGCAATCCCCAGTCGTTTGGAATGGAATCAGAAATAGGCAGAGAACTGGATCTCCTGAAAGATTTTTGTTGCACAAAATGATTAACTTCATTCCAATCTTCTCATTCACAAGCCTGTCTCTCTAGATGTGACTGTAAGAACACAGGAACATCGATGGTACAGAGGAGTAAGTCAGCCCACTGTGTCTGTGCCTTATTAAAGTGTTCTGCCCTAGTTCCACATTTCAGTCCTGGTCAATTGTCCTGCCCACTACTTCTTGCCATGTTTTCTAGTGTGTAAAATGTGATGAGAATTGTTGGCTGTCCCACCCTTTCATGCCATGAGTTTGAGATCCCACCATCCACTTCATCTTCATCTTTATCTTCTTCATCTTTCTCTTGAATCCTTTCACCAATTAAATTCATTCTCTAACCCCTTATTATTGACTTCTCTCCTAATGGAAACTGATCCTTCCTATCCATTCTCTCAATGTTTCACATCATTTCATACATTTCAATTTGACGTCTGCTCACCTTCCTCTATTTCTAACAAAATAATTGCAGCTAATCATCCTCACTAAAATTCTCTTGCCCCAGTAACCTCTCCTGTAAGTCTAATCTGCTCTTTCTCCAGAACAATCTCGGCCTTCCGGTAATATAGAACATAGAACATAGAACATGGAAAAGTACAGCACAGTACAGGCCCTTCGGCCCACGATGTTGTGCCGTGGAATATTCCTAATCCAAAAATAAAATAACCTAACCTACATTCCCCTCAATTCACTGCTGTCCACGTGCATGTCCGGCAGTCGCTTAAATGTCACTAATGACTCGGCTTCCACGACTACCACTGGTAAACTCTTCCATGTGCTCGCAACTCTCTGGGTGAAGATCCTCCCTCTGACGTCACCTCTATACCTTCCTCCTAACACCTTAAAACTGTGGCCCCTCGTGGCAGTCAATCCTGCCCTGGGGAAAAGTCTCTGGCTATCGACTCTATCCATAACTCTCATTACCTTGTACACCTCGATCAGGTCACCTCTCTTCCTCCTTCTCTCCAGAGAGAAAAGTCTGAGCTCAGTCAACCTTTCCTCATCAGACAAGCCCTCCAGCCCAGGCAGCATCCTGGTAAACCTCCTTTGCATCCTCTCCAAAGCCTCCACATCTTTCCTATAATAGGGCAACCAGAACTGGACACAATATTCCAAGTGTGGTCTCACCAGGGCTTTGTAGAGCTGCAGCATAACAGCAAAGAGGTTATGCTGGAACTGTATAAAACTTTGGCTAGGCATCAGCTGGAGTAGTGTGTGCAGTTCTAGAGTTCTTGGATGGGATGTGATAGCACTGGAGAGGGTGCAGAGGAGATTTACAAGCATGTTGACTGGGCTGAAGAGTTTCAGTTATGAAGAAAGATTGGATAGACAGGGGTTGTTTTCCTTACAGCAAAGGAGATTGAGAAGGACATGATCGAGATTTATAAAATAGCGAAGGTCATAAAAAGGGTCGTCGGGAAGAAACTTCTCCCCCTTGATGGAGGGATCAATGACCAGGGGATGAAGATTTAAAGGAAGGGGGAGGAGGTTTAGAGGAGATGTGAGGAAAGATCTGTTCACCCAGAGGGTGGTGGGACTCTGGAACTCACTGCCTATAAGGGTGGGAGAGGCAGAAACGCTCAGAACATTGAAGGCGTATTTAGATGTGCAGCTGTGATACCAACACTCACAGGCTATGGGGCAAATGCCGGAAAATGGGATTAGAGTAGTTAGATTGGGGGAGAATCTAGAACCAGGGGTCATCATTTAAAAGTAAGGTATTACCCATTTAAAACAGATATAAGTTTTTTTTCTTTCAAAGGATTATGAGAATTGGAATTCCCTTCCTCAAAAGGCAATGGACGCAGAATTTTTCAATATGCCACGTAATAGTGACTTGGGGAAAGGAAGTGACTGCATGGCAGCCAAATTTGCAGATGACTTAAAAATAGGTGGAAATTGAGTGAGGGACACAAACAGTTTGCGCAGAGTATTGAAAGATTAAGTAAGTGGGCAAAACGTTGTCAAATAGAGTGTAATGTGGGATAATGTGAAGTTCATTTTGGAAGGGAGGACAAAAAGTCAGAATATTATTTAAATGGAGAAAAAGCTGCAGGAAATTACAACACAAAGAGACTTACGGATACTTGAGCATGAAACACAGAAAGCTAGCACACAGGGGTGGCAGGCTGTCAGGAAGGCTAATTCTTTGTTGGACCTTATATCAAGGGGGTTAGAGTATAAGAGTCGGGAAGTCTTACTGCAGCTGTAGAAGGTGCTGGGGAGATCACATCTGGAGCAGTTTAAATCCCCTTAGAAAAAGAATGAGAGGTGATCTCACTGAAACATGTAGGATTCTTAGGAGGATTGATGAGTAAATGCTGAGAGGATGTTTCCCCTCATGGGAGAGCCTAGGACCAGAGGCATAGTTTCAGAATAAAGGGGGCACCAACTTAAGACCGAGATAAAGAGGAATTTCTTCTCTCAGAGGGTTGTGAGCCTTTGGAACTCCTTGTCACAGAGAGCTGTGGCGGCAGAGTCCTTGTGTGTATTAAAGGCTGAGATAGATTCTTCATGGATGTTATCAAGAGTCACGGGGAAAGGGAGGAAAGTGAGGAATGTCAGATTAGCCATGGTGCTTTTGAATTGTGGAGCAGCTTCAAGGAGCTGGATGGCCTCCTCATGATTCATTCCTTATGGTCTTATTAATATTTTTAAGGCAGAGATAGAAGACCTAAGATCCCCTTGGTAACCAAAAATCTATAAAATATGTGCAGGAATGTGGAGTTCAGGTTAAAATCAAATCAGCCATGATTTCAGTGACTAGTGGATTAGGCTTGAGGGGCCAAAAGGCCTACTGTTATTCCTTGGTTCGTGTGTTTGTTTCAATGAGAAGTGACGTTATTGAAGTATACAAAACTCTCAAGGGAGATGTGGGGATGTTGTTCCCCCTTGTGGGAGAGTCTAGGAAGAGAGGACAAAGATGAGGAAGGATTTCGTCTGTCAGAGAGTAGTAAATCTGTAGAATTGTTGACCACTGTAGGCTGTCAAGGCTGTACATTCAAGGTCGAGATAGATAAACCTCTAATAATAAGGGGATCAAGAGCTATGGAGAACAAAACAGGAAAGTGGAGATGAGGATTAGCAGATATCATGATCTCATTGATTGATGGAGAAGACTCGATGGGCTGAATGGCCTGATCCAGCCCCTGTTATATAGTCTGGATCGTCATGTCTTGATCATGTTGGCTATTTGATGTGTGCTGTGAATATTCAATCATGATCAGCAGTTATGTTTGCAAATGTTGATTGAGACTATTTGCAGATAAACGTATGGTTGGAAAGTGGGAGGCCTTCAAAAATTAAATAATGACAGTCCGGAGGCTGTTAGGGTGAAGGGTCAGCTGGTAGTGTAGGAAACACAGGATGACTAGAGAAATTGAGGCTTTGGTCAAGAAAAAGAAGGAGACATATATCAGTAATGGATAGGAGAGATCGAGGGAATCCCTGGAGGAGTACAAGGTCAGTAAGAGATTACTTAAGAGGGAAATCAGGAGGGCGAGAGAGCACATGAGATCGCTTTGGCAAACAGAATTAGGGAGAAACTGAAGGGATTCTACAAATACATTAAGGACAAAAGAGTAACTAAGGAGAGAATAGGGCTCCTTAAAGATCAGCAAGGCCGTTAATGTGTGGAACCGCAGGAGATGAGATATATACTGAGCAAGTATTTTGCGTCAGTATTTACTGTGGAGAAGGATGTGGAAGCTAGAGAACTTGGAGAAAGAAATAGTGATACCATGAAAAGTCTCCATATAACAGAGGAGGAGGTGCAGCATATCTTAAAATGCAGAAAGGTGGATAAACTCCCGGGACCTTCGGTGTTGCTAGAGAGAATTATTTGAGAATTCCACAGGTTCACTACATATAAGTGAAGAAAGATTTGTCAACTCAGTACGACATGGACAGTCCAGTATTCTGAGACTGTGTTCCTGGCTCTGGATCCACACCCCAGGTGAAACATCCTCCTTACCTGTTCAGTCCTGTCAGAATTTTCAATATTTCAATCAAATCCTTCCTTATCCTTCAAATCCTCCCCTTTCCTTCAAACCCTCCCTTATCCTTCAAATCCTCCCCATTCCTTCAATCATCCCTTATCCTTCAAACCCTCCCCTTTCCTTCAAACCCTCCCCTTTCCTTCAAATCCTCCCTTATCCTTCAAAACTCCAGCGAGTACATGACCAGATGAACCAATCTCTCCACGTATAGACAGTCTTGTTATACCCAATACCAGCTCCCGATGCTCCCTCCCTGTCTCTGTCACCACACCCAGCCCATACACCCCCTCCCTATCTCTGAAACCTCCTCCAGCCCCTACACCCCCTCCCTATCTCTGTCACCACACCCAGACCATACACCCCCTCCCTATCTCTGAAACCTCCTCCAGCCCCTACACCATTCCCTATGTCTGTAAACCCCTCCACTCCTACATTATCTCCCTATCTCTGTAACCGCCTCAAGACCCTCCCTATCTCTGTAACATCATCCAGGCCCTTTACCCCTCCCTACCTCTGTAACCCGCTCCTGTCCCTGAACACATCCCTATCTCTGTCACCTCCTCCAGTCCCTATAGCTCCTCCCTATCTCTGTACCCCACTTCGAGCCCTGGCACCGTCTCCCAATCTCGGTAACTCTTCCAGCCCCTACGTCCCCTCCATATCTCTGTAAATCCCTCCAGCCCCCAGACCACCTACCTGTCTCTGTAACCTCCTCCAGCCCCTACACCCCCTACCTATCTCTGTAACACCCGCCAGCCCTGATGCCCCCTCCCTATCTCTGTAACCCTCTCCTGCCCCTACACCCCCTCCCTATCTCGGCAACCCCCTCCAGCACCTACATGCCCTCTCTATCTCTGTAAATTACTCCAGCTCCTACACCCCCTCTCTATCTCTGTCACTTCCTGCAGCCCCTAACCTCCTATCTCTGTAACACCCGCCAGCCCTGATGCCCCTCCCTACCTCTGTCACCTCCACCAGCCCCTACACCCCTCCCTATCTCTGTAACCTCCTCCAGCCCCTACACCCCCTCCCTATTTCTATAAATCCCTCCTGCCCCTACACCCCCTCCCTATCTCTGTAACCCCCTCCAAACCCTAAACCCCTCCATATCTCTGTAAATCCCTCCAGCACCTACAACCCCTCCCTAAGTTGGTAAATGCCTCCAGCCCCCAATACCCCCTCCCTATCTCTGTCACCTCCACCAGCCCCGACACCCCTCCCTATCTCTGTAATCTTCTACAGCCGCTACACCCCCTCCCTATCTTTGTAACCCCCTTCAGCCGCTACACCCCCTCCCTAACTCTGTAGTACCCTCCAGCCCCTACACCCCTCCCTATCTCTGTCACCTCCTCCAGCCCCTCTACGCCCTCATTATCTCTGTAACACCATCCAGCATCTCAATCCTTCCCTATTTCTGTCTACTATTCCAGGCCCTACACCCCACTCTAGCTCTGTAACCTCCAGTAGCCCCTGCAACCAACGCCCCCTCACAATGCCATTACTGTGTAAGTTTAGAAATTTGTTTACTAAGGACCTCACTTTTTTTTCCTTTAAGACGCTTCAAACAATGATTGCTTGGGGAAGTTGGCCATTGTCCACAGATCACCTCGTGTTCCTCAGTTTCAGGATTTGTTCTGAAAGATCCTGTGAATGATGTTGGAATATTTTCATATTTTAAAGGCTGGATGTAAATACAACTTGGTGATCAGTTGGAAAGGAACAAGTGAGCATCTGCTGAGCAGAACAAAATATTTTTCCCTTTAGATCGGAGTGTGTAAGATGGGGAGAAATTTTCTCTTCATTTCAGGGGTCCAGGGTGTGCTAGCTAGATGGATAAAAAAACTGGCTAGGCAACAGGAGACAGAGGGTAGTAGTAGAAAGGAGCTTCTCAAATTGGAGGCCTGTGACCAGTGGTGTTCCACAGGGATCTGCGCTGGGACCACTGTTGTTTATGATACATGTAAATGATCTGGAGGAAGGTGTAGGTGGTCTGATCAGCAAGTTTGCTGATGACACTAAGATTGGTGGAATAGCAGATAGTGAAGGGGACTATCAGAGATTACAGCAGAATATAGATTACTGGAGAGTTGGGCAGATAAATGGCAGATGGAGTTCAATCCGGGCAAATGCGAGGTGAGCATTTTGGACAATCAAATTCAAGGGCGAACTATACAGTAAAGGGAAAAGCCCTAGGGAAAATTGATGAACAGAGAGATTTGGGTGTTCAGATCCATTGTTCCCTGAAGGTGACAACGCAGGACAATAGAGTGGTCAAAAAGGCATATGGCATGCTTTCCTTCATCGGACGGGGTATTGAGTACAAGAGTTGGCAGGTCATGTTGCAGTTGTATAGGACTTTGGTTCGGCCACGTTTGTAGTACTGCGTACAGTTCTGGTCGCCACATTACCAAAAGGATGTGGACGCTTTGGAGAGGGTGCAGAGGAGGTTCACCAGGATGTTGCCTGGTATGGAGGGTGCTAGCTATGAAGAGAGGTTGTGTAGATTAGGATTGGTTACATTAGAAAGACAGAGGTTGAAGGGGGACCTGATTGAGGTCTACAAAATCATGAGAGGTACAGAGAGGATGGATAGTAAGAAGCTTTTTCCCAGAGTGGGGGACTCAATTACTAGGGGTCATGAGTTCAAAGTGAGAGGAGGAAAGTTTACAGGAGATATGTGTGGAATGTTCTTTACACAGAGGGCGGTGGGTGCCTGGAATGCGTTGCTAACGGATGTGGTAGACGCAGACACGTTAGCGTCTTTTAAGACATATTTGGACAGGTATATGGATGGGCAGGGAGCAAATGGACACAGACCCTTAGAAAATAGATGACAGGTTAGACAGTGGAACTTGATCTGCGCAGCCTTGGAGGGCCAATGGGCCTGTTCCTGTGCTGTAATTTGCTTTGTTCTTTGTTCTTTCCAGGGACTGGTTGTCATTGGCTTAGCCAGTTTTAATTGCCCATCCCTAGATATCCTTTGGGAAGGTGTTGATGTGCTTTGGTAGACCCAAAAGCCCTTAAGGAAGGAATTCCAGGATATTGACCCAGTGACCCTGAAAGAACTGTGAAATATTTCCAAGTCAGGATGGTGAGTGGTATGGTGGGGAACTTACAGGGGGCGGTAGTTCCCATGTATCTTCTGCCCTTGTCCTTCTAGATGGAAGTGGTCATGGGTTTGGAAGGTGCTGCCTGAGGATCTTTGGTGAATTTCTGCAGTGCATCTTGTAGATAGTACACACTGCTGCTACTGAGCGTCGGTGGTGGAGGGAGTGGGACGTTTGTGGATGTAGGGCCAATCAAGCGGCTGCTTTGTCCTGGATAGGGTCAAGCTTCTTGAGTGTTGTTGGGGCTGCACCCATCCAGGCAAGTGGGGAGTGTTCCATCACCCCCCTGACTTGAGTTTTGTACATGGTGGATGTGGTGAAAGTCCTGCCAGAGTAGGACCAAATCCTGAAAGACAATCAATGGACCAAGCTGTAAAGGTGCTGGTGAGTGTTTGGATGCATTGAGAGTTTTGGTTGCAATGAACAAATTGCTCAGAATTTCTCTGAGTTCAGGCTTTCTTTCTTTCTGGTAATTACCTGATGAATAAGTGCAGCTGTTCTCAATCTCATATTGAACCATTGGCAAATTCTGCTTTTTTCAATGAGATTGAAGGTTTTCCCCTGGCACACATTGCCCTTCTGTACAGAGAGATTCAAACTGTTCTGGTGAGTGGTGAGATTTACAGGCACATTGCTCACATTCCTACATTTGGGCACCAGATGACAGCAGCTCCAAGGAGAGGCCTCTGTGGGGGGAAAGAATTAGGGATGAGAATGGGAGGGGGGAGGGGGCAACCAATTGAAACGAGGTTAGTTTCAGGATCCTGTGATAACTGCAGCCCAGAATTAACCTCAACATCAGCAGCAAGAACTGGCAGTGATTTCAGAGAAGGGGTTTCAAAGATTTTCTCCACAGAAAGTAAAAGACTGTTTCGAGATTTCAACGTCTGCTATTCAGGCAGTACAGATACAATTGAAAAAGAAGCTGCAACCAGTGACAGGAAACAGCCTCCCAATGAAGAAAGGCCAGAAACGAAAATCATTGGCTTCACTTCAATACAGGGTTTACCCCAGTGGGTGTGTATGTGTGACTGTACGCCAGCGAGAGTCAGTGTGTGTCAGACTGTACCCCAGGGACAGTCAGTGTGTGTGGGACTATATTCCAGTGAGAGTCATTGTGTGGGAGGGGACCCCAGTGAGAGTCAGTGTGTGTGTGGGACTGTGGGCTGGGCAACAGGAGACAGAGAGTTGTACTGGAAGGGAGTCTCTCAAATTGGAGACCTGTGACCAGTGGTGTTCCACAGGGATCTGTGCTGGGACCACTGTTGTTTGTGATATATGTAAATGATCTGGCGGAAGGTGTAGGTGGTCTGATCAGCAAGTTTGCTGATGACACTAAGATTGGTGGAGTAGCTGGTAGTGAAGGGGACTGTCAGAGATTACAGCAGAGTATAGATAGACTGGAGAGTTGGGCAGATAAATGGCAGATGAAGTTCAATCTGGGAAAATGTGAGGTGATGCATTTTGGAAGATCCAATTCAAGAGCAAACTATACGGTAAATGGAAAAGTCCTGTGGAAAATTGATGAACAGAGAGATCTGGGCGTTCAGGGCCATTGTTCCCTGAAGGTGGCAACACAGGTCAATAGAGTGGTCAAGAAGGCATACGGCATGCTTTCCTTCATTGGGCGGGGTATTGAGTACAAGAGTTGGCAGGTCATGTTACAGATGTATAAGACTTTGGTTCGGCCACATTTAGAGTACTGTGTACAGTTCTGGTCGCCACATTACCAAAAGGGTGTGGACGCTTTGGAGACAGTGCAAAGGAGGTTCACCAGGATGTTGCCTCATATGGAGGGCACTAGCTATGAAGAAAGGTTGAGTAGATTAGGATTATTTTCATGAGAAAGATGGAGGTTGAGGGGGGACCTGATTGAGGTCTACAGAATCATGAGAGGTGTAGACAGGGTGGATAGCAAGAAGCTTTTTCCCAGAGTGTGGGACTCAATTACTAGGGGTCATGAGTTCAAAGTGAGAGGAGGAAAGTTTGAGGTAGATATGCGTGGAAAGTTCTTTACGCAGAGGGCGGTGGGTGCCTGGAATGCGTTGCTGACGGATGTGGTAGACGCAGACACGATAGTGTCTTTAAGATGTATCTGGACATGTACATGGATGGGCAGGGAGCAAAGGGATACAGACCCTTAGAAAATAGATGATAGGCTTGGACAGAGGATCTTGATCTGCTCAGGCTTGGAGGGCCAAAGGGCCTGTTCCTGTGTCGTAATTTTCGTTGTTCTCTGTTCTTTGGTCTTTGACTGTAACCCAGTGAGAGTCAGTGTGTGTGGGACTGTACCCCAGTGAGAGTCAGTGTGTGAGTGGGACTGTACCCCAGTGAGAGTCAGTGTGTGTGGGAGAAGAGTGAATGTTAATTAAATAACAGTGTTTTTGCTGTGAGTTCCAATGTGTTCATGTTTATTAACAACTGTCAGCTTGAGATAGCTTATTTATGACTGTCAAAGAATTATCGCCTCAGGACATGCGATTCATTTTAAACATCAAATTTCATTTCATCGTTAAGAATTGGTGAGAAATTCGAAGCAGAAATTACAGCATCAGCTTGTGACAATTTTCAGTTTGATTCCGTACCATCAAGAAAATAGGAGCAGGAGGTCAGCCCCTCAAATTTGCTCTGCCATTAAAGTCAAAGAATCATTGAGATTTTTTTCATTCTGGTGAAGAGTGCATTGCGTTTAGACAGCATTTATTGCCCGTCCCTAATTGCCCAGAGGACAGTTGAATGTCAACCACATTGCTGTGGGTCTGGAGTCACATGTGGGCCAGACCAGGTAAGGATGGCAGTTCCCTTACCAAAAGGACATTAGTGAACCAGAAGTGTTTTTCTGACAGTTGGCAATGCATTCATGGTTATCACTAGATTCCTAATTCCTGACATTTGGCGAGATGTGAATCCAGAAAAATATGAAGGTCTCTGGATTAACAGTCCAGTGATAATACCACCAGCCCAGAGAAGAAATGACAGGATCTATCAGAAGAATACGTGGCTGAAAAGATGGTGTCGGGGGAGAGTTTCAGATTCCTGGGGCGTTGCACCAGTTCTGGGAGGAGGTGGGACCTGTACAAACTGGACGGGTTACACCTGGGCAGGACTGGGACTGATGTCCTGGGGGAGAGTCTTTCCTAGAGCAGTTGGGGAGAGTTTAAATTAATATGCCAGGGGAATAGGAAGCTCTGTAAGGAGTTAGAGAACAAGGCAGCAAGGACCAAAACAAAAGGTAGAAAAAGAAATAAGAAAAGTGATAGGGAGAGAAACCAAGGATAAGATTCAAACAGGGCTATTGAGACAAATAAGGAGGAGACAAACACTGTGAAAAATAAATGTTTAAAGGCTGTGTACCTGAATGCGCGGAGCATCTGCAGTAATGCGGATGAACTAATCGCGCAGATAGATGTAAACGGGTATAATATAATCGGGATTACAGAGACATAGCTGCTGGGTGACCAGGGATGGGAACTGAATGTCCCAGGGTTTTCAGTATTTAGCAAGGACAGGCAAAAAGGAAAAGGTGGCGGAGTAGTTCTGCTGCTTAAAGAAGAAATTAACACCACAGTGAGAAAGGATATTAGCTCCAACCATGCAGACTCTGTTGGGTAGAGTTGAGAAATACCAAGGGACCAAAAACATTGGTAGGTGTCATATGTAGACCCCAAAACTGCAGCGGGTGATGTTGGGAAAAGCATGAAACAGGAAATTAGAGATGCATGTGATAAGGGAAACTCAGTGGTAATGGGTGATTGTAATCTGCACATAGATTGGCGAAATCAAATTAGCCACAATGCCGTGGAGGAGGAATTCCTGGAGTGTATACAGGATGGCTTTCGTGACCAATATGTGGAGAAACCAACTCAAGAACAAGCCATCTTAGACTGGGTGCTATGATGAGAAAAAGGGAATCATTGCCAGTCTAGCTGTGCGAGAATCTTTGGGGATGTGCAGCCATAATACGATGGTTGAGTCAATGGTTATATGTATGTTATATGTTATATGTGTGTCAAAACTTACAGATGACACTAAGGTGAGTGGGAGAGCAAAGTGTGCAGAAGACACCGAAAGTCTGCAGAGGGATATAGATAGTCTAAGTGAGTGGGCAAAGGTCTGGCAGATGGAGTACAATGTTGATAAGTGTGAGATCATCCATTTTGGTAGGAATAACAGGAAAATGGACTATGTTTTAAATGGTAAAAAATTGCAGCACACTGCTATGCAGAGGGACTTGGGTGTCCTTGTGCATGAATCGCTAAAAGTAGGAATTCAGGCACAGCAGGTAATTAAAAAGGCGAATGGAATTTTGTCTGCCATTGCTAGACGGATGGAGTTTAAAAACAGGGAGGTTATGCTGCAGCTGTATAGGGTCCTGGTGAGGCCACACCTGGAATACTGTGTGCAGTTTTGTTCTCCTTACTTGAGATATACTAGCACTGGAGGGGGTGCAGAGGAGATTCACTCGATTGATTCCCAGAGTTGAAGGGTTGGATTATGAGGAGAGACTGAGTAGGCTGGGATTATACACATTGGAATTCAGTAGAATGAGGGGGCATTTTATAGAAATGTACAAGATTACGAAGGGAATAGACAAGGCGGAGGCAGCGAGGTTGTTTCCGCTAGCAGATGAAACTAGGACTAGAGGGCATCGCCTCAAAATAAAGGGAAGCAGATGTAGGACTGAGGTTGGAACAACTTCACCCCAAGGGTTGTGAATCTGTGGAATTCCCTGCCCAGTGAAGCGGCTGAAGCTACCTCGCTGAATGGTTTTAAGGCAAGGCTCGATAATTTTTTGAACAGTAAAGGAATTAAGGGTTATGGTGTGTTCGCAGGTAAGTGGAGCTGAGTCTCAAAAAGATTAGCCATGACCTTATTAAATGGCAGGGCAGGCTCAAGGGGCCGGATGGCCTACGCCTGCTCCTCGCTCTTATGTTCTTATGATGGAGGTTTTTTTTATCAAGATCGAGAGCGAGGCTGTTGATTTGGAGGCCTGGGTGCTGAACCTTAATAAAGGAAACTACACAGATATGAAGCATGAGTTGGCCTTGATAGATTGGGCTATTGAGATGGATGATTAGCTATGATTGTGAAGAATGACAGAACAGGCTCAAAGAGCCAAATGGCCTCCTCCTGCTCCTATCTTTTACGTTTCTATGCCTCTTATGATTCTATGAACCTCTACAAGGTCACCACTCAACCTCCAAAGCTCCAGTGAAAAAAGACCCGGCCTATCTAAAATGTCCTTATAACTCAAACATTGTAGTCCCAGCTACACGCTGGTAAATTTTTTTCTCAACCCTCTCCTATTTAATAATATCCTTCATATAGCAAGTCACCAGAACTGTACACTATACTCCAAAAATGACCTCATCAATGTCCAGTACAACCTCAACATGATATCCCAACTCAATGGTCTGAGCAATGAAGGCAAGCGTGCTGAATGCCTTCCTAACCATCCTGTCTACCTGTGATTCAACTTTCAAAGAGCTTTTTACCTGAACCCCTAGATCTCTCTGTTCAACAACCCTATCCACTGGCCTACCATTAGCTGTGTAAATCCTGCCCTCATTTGTCTAACCAAAATGCAATTCTACACAATTATCTGAATTAAACTCCATCTGCCATTCCTCAGCCCATTGGTCTAATTGATCACGATGTGTTCTCTAAGGTCTTGGCTGATTGGATTATAACCTCAAACCATGCAGCAAGACATCTTTAACCCTGGGCTGAAACTCTACATTTGACTGAGTCTGGCATCAAGGAGTCCGAGTAAAACTTCAGTCAGTGGGAATCAGGGTGAAACTCTCCACTGGTTAGAGTCATGCCTGGCACAGAGAAAGATGGCCTGGCACAGAGAAAGATGGCCTGGCACAGAGAAAGATGGCCTGGCACAGAGAAAGATGGCCGTGGTTGTTGTAAGTCGGTTAAAATCAGTCCCACGACATTACTGCAAGAGTTTCTCAGGGTCATGTCCTAGGGCCAACCATCTTCTGCTGCTTCATCAATGTCTTTCCTCCATCATAAGGACCAAAAAAAGACGTTCACCAATAATTGCATAATGTTCAGCACCATTCATGACTCCTCAGATACTGAAGCAGTCCATAGAACATAGAACATAGAACAGTACAGCACAGAACAGGCCCTTCAGCCCACGATGTTGTGCTGACCACTGATCCTCATGTATGCACCCTCAAATTTCTGTGATCATATGCATGTCCAGCAGTCTCTTAAATGTACCCAATGACCTTGCTTCCACAATTGCTGCTGGCAACGCATTCCATGCTCTCACAACTCTCTGTGTAAAGAACCTGCCTCTGACATCCCCTCTATACTTTCCTCCAACCAGCTTAAAACTATGACCCCTTGTGTTAGCCTTTTCTGCCCTGGGAAATAGTCTCTGGCTATCAACTCTATCTATGCCTCTCATTATCTTGTATCTCCTCCTCCTTTTCTCCAATGAAAAAAGTCCGAGCTCAGTCTGTTCAAATGCAACAAGATCTGGACTTGGAGATATGGACTATGCAGGCTTGGGCTGACAAGCAGCAAGTAACAGTCATGCCAGATGGATTCCAATAATCACCATGTTCTAGCCTAAAATTAAAACAGAGAAAGTGGCTTGGCTGTGGCTAACAAGAGAAATTCAGGAAATCATTAGATCTAAGGAAGAGATCTACAAGTTGGCCAAAAGTAGAACAAAAGAGCTGAAGAAAATGTTAGAGTCTATTCTAAAATAAACCATAGCAGAGAACTTCAAAAGTTTTAGGAGAGGGAAGTCACATTTGACACTTCTGCTACAATTTTTTCAAGGATTTAGTGAGTAGCGTTGAAATGGGGAAACCAATGGATGTGGTTAACTTGGACCTTCAGAAGACTTTTGATAAGGTCTTACATAGATTGTAGTGTAAAACAAAAGCATGTGAAGTTGGGAGCGTGGAACTGCCATGGATAGAAAACTGGTTGGCAGACTTGAAACAAAGAGTGGGAATGAGTCTTTTTCTAAATGGCAGCCAGTGGCAAATGGAGTACCTCAAGGATCAAATCTGAGACCCCAGCAATTCACAACATATGTCAATGATTTCAATAAGGAAACTAAATGTTGTTTACCCTAGCTAGAGTATGAACCATTTAGGACTGGGATGAGGAAAAATGTCTTCAACAATTGACTGATAGGCCTGTGGAATTCTCTACCGAAGTGGTTGACCCCAAAACTTTGAATGTTTCCAGGGAGAAGTTATATTATAGTTCTCAAGGCTAGAGAGGTCAAAGGCTATGGGAGAAAATGGGAACAAGATATGAATTGGATGATCAGCCACAATCATACCGAGTAGTGGAGAGGGTTTGAAGGACCAAATAGCCTACTCCCGCTTTTATTTATTATGTTTTAAACTTCATCTCTTGACATTCCGGTGTATTGCCATTATTGAACCTCCCACTATCTACATCATGGAAGTTACCATTGACCAGACTAGCCATTTAAATCCAGTAGCTGCACGAACAGGTCAGAGATTAGAATTCTAGCAGCAGATAACTCATCTCCTGACTCCCCAAAATCTGTCTACAAGGTACAAGCCAGGAATGTGATGGAATACTCCCCACTTGCCTGGATGGGTGCAGCTCCAACAGCATTCAAGAAGCTTGAAACCATCCAGGACAAAGCAGCTCCCATTTAATTGGTGCCACATCCACAAACATCCCCCTCCCACCAGCAGCAATGCTCAGTAGCAGCAGTGTGTACCACCTCCAAGATGCACCACAGAAAGTCACAAAGACTGCTTACACAGCACCTTTTAAACCCACAGCCACTAGAAGGACATCTAGAAGAACATGGGCAGCCGATACATGGGAATACCACCCCCTGCAAGCTCCCCCTCTGAGCCACTCATCATCCTGACTTTGAAATATATCACCGTTCCTTCAGAGTCACTGGGTCAAAATCCTGGAATTCCCACCTTTGTGGCATTGTCGGTCAACATACAGCACATGGACTCCAGTGGTTCAAGAAACAGCTCACCACTACCTTCTTGAGGGCAACTAAGGATGAGCAATAAATGCTGGGTCCAGCCAATGACTCCCACATCCCGGGAATGAGTTTACTGGCAAATAAATGACAAGCATAGGAATGATACAGAAAACTTGCTAATAAAGATTTGAGATGAGTTTTAAAATGGAATGTGAGAAAGAATTTACTTGAGAGTATCTTTGTTCATGATAGCCACTTTGAATGAAGTCTTCCTACAGCTCAACCAAGAGCTTTCCAGCTCTGTGACGTATTGGTCAACTCACAAGCAGACAGCAGGAACATGTTCCTGTCAGTCAAATCACACAACCTCAGAGCTCTCTCTGAGATTGTCAAAGGAGTTAATATTTGTAAAACTTACCCTTCACAGTATAATCACAACGGTTCTGACAGCAATGTGCCAACAGTTATCCTTGTAACATTCTCAGGCATTCAGATCCACCATAGACAAGGACAAATTTACTTTTAACATGCATTCATTCTGGAATGTTACTCACATTGTAGTGAACAGACTGCATGCTACACAAGGTAAAGAAATGAGAACTTGAGTAGGCCATTTGGTCCTTCAAGCTTACTGTCCCATTCAATAAGGTCATGACTGATCTGCTTGTGGTCTCAGTTTCACTTGCCTGTCTGTACTCTATAATCCGTGATCCCCTTGTCAATCAAAAAGCTGTCTAATTCAGCTTGAACATATTCAATGACCCACCCCCCCTCCAATAACTCTGGAGAAGAGAGTTGTGATCCTCTGAGATAAAACATCCCTCTTCAATTCAGTTTTAACTGTGAGACCCCCTTCTTTTTAAATAGTGCTATTTGATTCCAGTCTCCCTAAAAGAGGAATCATCCTATCAACACTGACACTATGAAACCGGGCTCAAATATTCTTCGATAAGGTTCTTCAGTTTTCTAAACTACAATCAATACAGGTCCAACCTGCTCAACCTTTCCTCGTAAAATAAATGCATCAATTCAGGGATCAGCCTCCCAGAAATTCTCTGAACTGCTTCCAATACAATACCATCCTTCTGAAGTGCAGAGACCAATGTGTTCCCAGTGCTCCAGGTGTGTATAGCTGCAGTAACAGGGAAAGGGAGGGGAGAGGTAGAAGCTGGAATAGGATCTGGGTGAGGCACTTTGGTCAGCTGTTTCTTCCTAGGGGAGACACAGAGTTATGGAGAGATTAATCCCTGACCCCTATCCCCTCTGTAAAACCGTCCAGTTGTTCATCTCTTTAAATGGCCTGGGACTGCCTGATATTTGAGTGCAGAATGAGGCATGCTGAAGCTTATGGAGGTCAGAGGTTACCACAGAGCAGTGGAGATCTAAAGCTGTAAAATTAGCATTACCGATCATCATGTTCCTGGGTCAGAGAGGTCACTGAGCAGGCGTCATGTCAGATCACAAGTCTGTAACAGGAGCTGAGTGAGAGACCTATAGGTCTTAAAAATACCTTGAATGAAAGAGTGAATCAATGCAAGAAAACATCCATCAGCAAATAGTGAGACTGGACTTTCCATCTCCCTTTGCCAAGGGAGTCATCAATGAATGGTGAAGCACTATAAAGCTCAGACAAACAGAGGGATCTAGGAGTACTTGTCCACAGATTCCTGAAGGTGGCAGGACAGGGTCAATAGGGTAGTTAAAAGACATAACGACATTTGCCTTTATCAGCCATGGCACAGATTATAAGAGCAGCGAAGTGGTGTTAGAGTTGTACAGAACTTTGGTTCAGCAATAAATGGAGAACTGTATGTAATTCTGGTCCCCACACTATAAGAAGGATGTGATTGCACTGGAAGGGATGCAAAGATTATTCAACTGGATGTTGCCTGGGATGAAGAAAGTTAGCAATGAAGACAGGCTGGATAAGCTCAGGTTGTTTTTCTTGGAGCAGAGAAGGATGACGGGCATTACTCTAAGGTGAAGTGCAGGAGGGTTAGCAGAGACTTGAGGAATGTTTTCCACCCAGACCATGGTGGGAATCTGGAATGCACTGTCTGGGAAGGGAGTTGAGACTAGAATACTCACAACTTTCAAAAAGTACTTGGGTGAGCACATAAAGTGTCCTAACATTTGAAGCAGTGGGCCTAGTGTGGGAAAGTGGGATTAGTCTAGATAGAGATAGTAGAAACTGCAGATGCTGGAGAATCTGAGATAATAAGGTGTAGAGCTGGATGAACACAGCAGGCCAAGCAGAGATAATGGAAACTGCAGATGCTGGAGAATCCGAGATAACAAAGTGTAGAGCTGGTTGAACACAGCAGGCCAAGCAGCATCAAAGGAGCAGGAAAGCTTTTCTGAAGAAGGGTCTAGGCCCGAAATGTCAGCCTTCCCACTCCTAGTGTAGATAGGCTTTGCACACTATATTCCTGGTGTGGTCTCACCAGCATTCTGTATAACTGCAGCAAGATATCCCTATTTCTGAACTCAAATCCTCTTGCAGTGAAGGCCAACATATCATTTACCTTCATGCTTGCTTGTTGCTCCTGCCTGCCTACTTTCACTGACTGATGTACAAGGACACCCAGAACTCTTTGTACACTTCACAGTACATTGTCATTAAACAAAAATCTGCCTTTCTGTTTCTCACACCAAAGTTCCTAAATTCACATTTAGCTACATTGTCCTGCAGATGCTGTGTGTTTGCCGACTAACACAACTTGTCGAAATCACCTTGCAGCCTCCTCCTCACAAACCCACCCAGTTTCGTATCATCAGCAAACTCAGAAATGTTCCATTTGGTTTCCTTATCCTGGTCATTTATAGGGATATCCTGACTAGCCAGGGCAATAATACTGAGATACAGGCTACTAGATGAGGTGGGATTGAGGTTCACAAGGAAGAGGTATTAGAAATCCTACAGAGGGTAAAGATAGATAAGTCCACTGGGCCAGATAAGATTTATCCTCAGATCCTCTGGGAAGCCAGGGAGGAGATTGCCGAGCCTTTGGCATTGATCTTTAACTCGTCATTGTCTACAGGAATAGTGCCAGACGACTGGAGGATAGCAAATGTGGTTCCCCTGTTCAAGAAGGGGAGTAGAGACAACCCTGGTAATTATAGACCAGTGAGCCTTACCTCAGTTGTTGGTAAAGTGTTGGAAAAGGTTATATGGGATAGGATTTATAATCATCTAGAAAAGAATAAATTGATTTGGGATAGTCAACACGGTTTTGTGAAGGGTAGGTCGTGCCTCACAAACCTTACTGAGTTCATTGAGAAGGTGACCAAACAGGTAGATGAGAGTAAACCGGTTGATGTGGTGTATATGGATTTTAGCAAGTCGTTCAATAAGGTTCCCCACGGTAGGCTATTGTATAAAATGCGGAGGAATGGGATTGTGGGAGATATAGCAGTTTGGATCGGAAATTGGCTTGCTGAAAGAAGACAGAGGGTGGTAGTTGATGGGAAATGTTCACCCTGGAGACCAGTTACTAGTGGTGTACCGCAAGGGTCGGTATTGGGTCCACTGCTGTTTGTCATTTTTATAAATGACCTGGATGAGGGCGTAGAAGGATGGGTTAGTAAATTTGCAGACGACACTAAGGTCGGTGGAGTTGTGGATAATGATGAAGGATGCTGTAGGTTGCAGAGAGACATAGATAAGCTGCAGAGCTGGGCTGAGAGGTGGCAAATGGAGTTTAATGCGGACAAGTGTGAGGTGATGCACTTTGGTAGGAGTAACCGGAAGGCAAAGTACTGGGCTAATGGGAAGATTCTTAGTAGTGTAGATGAGCAGAGAGATCTCAGTGTCCATGTACACAGATCCTTGAAAGTTGCCACCCAGGTTGACAGGGCTGTTAAGAAGGCATACAGTGTTTTAGCTTTTATTAATAGAGGGATCGTGTTCCGGAAGCAAGAGGTTATGGTGAAGCTGTACAAAACTCTGGTGCGGCCACACTTGGAGTATTGTGTACAGTTCTGATCACCGCATTATAAGAAGGATGTGGAAGCTTTGAAAAGGGTGCAGAGGAGATTTACTAGGATGTTGCTTGGCATGGAGGGAAGGTTTTACGAGGAAAGGGTGAGGGACTTGAGGCTGTTTTCATTAGAGAGAAGAAGGTTGAGAGGTGACTTAATTGAAACGTATAAAATAATCAGAGGGTTAGATAGGGTGGATAAGAGAGAGCCTTTTTCCTAGGATGGTGATGGCGAGCACAAGGGGGCATAGCTTTAAATTGAGGGGTGAAAGATATAGGACAGATGTCAGAGGTAGTTTCTTTACTCAGAGAGTAGTAAGGGAGTGGAACGCTTTGCCTGCAACAGTAGTAGATTCGCCAACTTTAGGTACATTTAAGTCGTCTTTGGATGAGCATATGGACGTACATGGAATAGTGTAAGTTAGATGGGCTTGAGATCGGTATGACAGGTTGGCACAACATCGAGGGCCGAAGGGCCTGTACTGTGCTGTAATGTTCTATGTTCTATGTTCTATAAACACCGATCCCTGCTGTCTCATTTAGTCACTGCCCGTCAGTCAGAATAAAACCCATTTACTCCCACTCTCTGTTTCCTGACAGTCTCCAATTCTCAATCCATGTTGACCTATTGTCCCCATCCCATGTGCTATCATTTTTCCCACTAACATCTTGTGATAGACATCATTAAAAGCCTTCTGAAAATCCAATCCAAGGTTGGCTGGTATTTATTTTAATGCAGGAGTTTGATGAACAAGGGTCGGGTGAGGCGACAGCGCAAATTAAAACATGTCATTGCTGTCACAGGTTGAGAGAGAGGCAAGATTGACAGCTCAATATTCCAGGAAACAGGGTCTTCAGGTGAGACATGGAAGGAGGTAACAGAGGATGAGGTCCCACAATATTGATCAGGGAATTGATGGCAGCGATAAGGACAAATGACATCTCAGAAGGCTCCTCAAATGAAGCTCCACATGGATAAAACTTAAAAACCAAAAAGGAGCAATCACATTGCCGGGAGTCTACTATAGACCACGTAATAGGCTGAGAGAAATACAGCAAAAATGTCGGCAAACTCCAGAGAAGTGTAAAAGTAATAGGAAGAGGTTCCAACCTCCCTACATTAACTGGGGATCGTCACAGTGTGACGAGTTTGGAGGGAGTGGCATTTTTAAAGTGCCTCCAGGTGACCTCTGTTAGCCGGTACCTAGAAGGCTCTGCAGGGGCCAGTCCCGGGATTAATGTTAGGAACTGAAGCTGGGCAAGAGGTTGAAGTACTGGGGAGGGGTCACGGTGAGGGAGCATTTTGCAGTTAGCGTTCATAACTCCATTAGAATCAGGATTGCTGTGGAAAAGGACAAGAACGGGCCTGAATTGGGGGAAAGCTACTTTTAGTAAGATCAGTTATTGAGCTAGGGTGGACTGGCAACAGATACTTTCAGGTAAATCTGTCTCAGAAGAGTATGATTTATTCAAGAAGGAAATGAAGAGAATACAGGGCTGACATGTTCCAATAAAGACAAATGATTGGACCAACACATGCAGCAAATCCTGGAAACTGAGGGACAGACAGCACTGGGCTGAGAGAAAAAAGGGACAGATATCGAGCAGTCGGAAATTCAGGAGCCGCAGAGGAATGTAAAATATCCAAGAGGGAACTTAAAGGTGGATTTGGAGAGTCATAGAGTCCTACAGCACGGAGACAGGCCCTTTGGCCCAAACTGGACCATGCCGACCAAAATGACCATGCTAATCCCATTTTCCCATATATGGCCCATATCCTTCTAAACCTTTCCGATCCATGTATTCATCCAAATGCTTTTTAAATGTTGTTAATGTACCTGCCTCAAGCACTTCCACTGGCAGCTCATTCCATATGTGTACCATACTCTGTTAATAAAAGTTGCCCCTCAGGTTCCCATGTGTCCTTTCCCCTCTTACTTTAAGCTGATGCTGTCTAGCCCTTAATTCCCCAACCCTGGGAAAAATACTAAGTGCATTCACTCTATCCATGTCTCTTTCCAGTTTAATAACATCCTTCCTGTAGCAAGGTGACCAAAACTGAACACAATACACCATGTGCAGCCTCACCAATGTCCTGAACAATGACAATATAACTTCCTAACTTCTGCATTCAATGCCCTGACTGATTAGCAAGTTTGCAGATGACACTAAGATTGGTGGAGTAGCTGATAGTGAAAGGGACTGTCCGAAACTGCAGCAGAACATAGATGGATTGAAGAGTTGGGCAGATAAATGGCAGATGGAGTTCAATCCGGGCAAATGTGAGGTGATGCATTTTGTAAGATCCAATTCAAGAGCAAACTGTACTGTAAGTGGAAAAGCCGTGAGGAAAATTGATGCACAGAGAGATCTGGAGGTTCAGGTCCATTGTACCCTGAAGGTCGCTACACAGGTCGATAGAGTGGTCAAGAAGGCATCCGGCATGCTTTCATTCATCGGACGGGGTATTGAGTACAAGAGTTGGCAGGTCATGTTACAACTGGAGATGGTGCCTGGATGTTGCCTGGTATGGAGGGTGCTAGCTATGAAGAGAGGTTGAATAGATTAGGATTATTTATATTAGAAAGACAGAGATTGAGGGGGGGACCTGATTGAGGTCTACAAAATCATGAGATGTATACACAGGGTGGATAACAAGTAGCTTTTTCCCAGAGTGGGGGACTCAATTACTAGGGGTCATGAGTTCAAAGTGAGAGGAAAAGTTTAAGCGAGATATGCGTGGAAAGTTCTTTACGCAGAGGGTGGTGGGTGCCTGGGACGTGTTGCCAGCGGAGGTGGTAGACGCAGACACGTTAGTGTCTTGTAAGATATATCTGAACAGGTACATGGATGGGCAGGGAGCAAAGGGATACAGATCCTTGGAAAATAGGTGACAGGTTTAGATAGAGGATCTGGATAAGCGCAGGCTTAGAGGGCCGAAGGGCCTGTCCCTGTGCTGTATTTTTCTTTGTTCTTTATTCTTTGAGGGAGAGAGTGGGGCCTATTAAGGGCTGCAGTGGTAATTTGTGCGTGAAACCAGAGGATATAGGGAGGGTTTTAACTGAATACATTGAGTTAGTGTTCACCAGTAAGAGGGATAACCTGGTATAAAGCTCAGGGAGAAGGTCTGTGATACAATTAAAGAAATTAGCATAGACAGAGAGGAGGTTCAGAGTGGCCTGGCAGGCTTAAAGTAAATAAATCTCCAGGACCCAATGAAAGATATCCCCAGGTGTTGAGTGAGACAAGGGAGGAAATAGGAGGGGCACTGGAAATAATTTTCACTTCCTCACTGGCCACAGGAGAGGTGCTGGAGGGCAGTCAATGTGGTACAGTTATTCCAGAAGGGAGCAGGGATTAACCAGAAACCACTGGCCCATGCAGCCTAACATCACTGGGTGGGGAAACTATTGGAAACGATTCTGACAGAATTAACCTGCATTTGGAGACCCAGGGATAAACCAAGGACCTCAGCAAGGTTTTGTTCAGGGGAGATCATGCCTGACCAACTGGACTGAATCTTTTGAAGAGGTGGCCAGGTGTGTAGATGAAGGCAAGGCTTTTGATGTAGCCTCCCTGTACTTCAGCAAGGCTTGTGACAAGGTCATACATGGGAGACTAATAGCAAAGGTAACAGCTCATGGGATCCAAGGAAAATTGGTCCACAGTTGGCTGGGCAGCAGCAATCAGAGGGGGCTGGTGGAGGGTGACTTTGTGACTGGAAGCCTGAGTCCATGGGGTCCCACAGGGATCAGTGTTGGGGTCTTTACTGTGTACGGTTTGTATAAATTTAGACTTGAATGCAGGAAGGTTAATCAGTAAATCAGCAGATGATACAGGAATTAGTGGCATAGTAAATAGTGAGAAGGATAGCTTTTGATTATAGGAGGATTCAATGGATGTAAATGTGAAATGATGGACTTGGGCAGGACAGACATGGCAAAGGAATACAGGATAAATGGTTGGAATCTGGTGTTATCTAGAGAAGAGCAGATTGGGCCCGGAAATGATTATGATGTACAAAACAATAAGGACACAAACAGGTAGATCGGAAAAAACCTTTCCCCTTGATGGAGGGATCAGTGACCGGGGCATAGATTTAAGGGAAGGGGCGGGAAGTTTACGGGAGATGTGAGGAAACTCTTTTTTGACTCGGAAAGTGGTGGGAACTGGAACTCACTGCCTGTAAGGGTAGTAGGGGCAGAAACACTCGCAACATTTAAGAAGCATTAAATGTGCACTTGCACTGCCGAGATTTACAAGGCTATGGGCAAGTGCTGGAAAATTGAATTAGAATAGTTCAGTGGCTGGCCTTGACTGGCACAGACATGATGGGCCAAAGGGCCTTTTTTCACGTGTTGTAAGCTGCTATGACTCTATGCCTATGACATCCACAGGGTATCCCCTCTGTTTTTGTTATAACCTCAAAATCCTCGGGAGATTTGTTATGTGACATCATAAGTCCGTGGTGATTTTATTCAATTACATTCATGTTTCCAAGTGTTCTCATTAGGAGCCATTAAACTGCCTTCCCAGCTGTCCATCCCGTTTTATACCTGTCTGCTTGACTGCCTGTTTCTTACTGTTTCCCTAAAACTAGAGTCCTATTGCTTGTAATAAATGCTGTTTCCTGCCCAGTACAGAAACCTGCTCCATGCTTTCCGCCAACCTGGACCTGAAAATCAGTTAAATTGAGTAATTTTGTGAATTTATTAAATATTTTGCTTCTGTAACAACTCCAGGAATAGCATGATTTGATATCCAGTATGACCCCAGACAGGAGTGGGGGCGGGTCACTTCGAATGAAGGGAAGGTCATTGATGAAATAGCTGAAGACGGTTGGCCCTGGGACACTCCTTAATCAGAAAATAATTATGTTAAAAACAGCAGGGATTGATAGAAAGGTGGAAAAGAAAAGACTGAGAATACAGAGTGAGCCACAGGAGAAACTATTAAAACAAAACACGGACAGAAAGATAAACAATGATACTGAGGATACTAAGGAAGACAGGCAAACTGGGACACACAAGAACCTAAGCTACAGATTGATCTGATTAGAGAGAACCACATAAAAGCAGAGGGTGAGGAGAGAAATATTGCAGAAATTTCCGTCTGATTAACAGGAGACCAAGAGTGGTGACTATTTACTGTGAAGTCGATCAGGACACAGGGTACAAGAGAAAAACAACAGGATCCTGACTACCACCCGAACCCAGCACTGTGCTCAGACCTGACCTGGGACATTATATTTTACCCAGACTCTAACCTCTGTCTCTGCTTACCTGACCCTTGATCTATGACCTTGCACTGTACCTAACCCTGAGATTGATTGGATGTTATGTGTTGCAAAAAAAATTGAAAATTCTTGGTGTGGAAGGCAGTCTTGCGCAGTACCAGAGACCCAAGGGCTGAACCAGCGTTCAATTCAGATTAAATCCACATGTGCAAACCCACATGATCCAGCTTTCCATCTTAGTTTGCACGCAGTTGGTTAAAAAAAGGCAGGAAAACTATTTTAAACACATAGAAGATCTCCCAAACATTGGTTCTGCCAAATATAAACTGGGAGGTTTGGCAAAGAATGAAACAGTGAACTAACATTTATCAAATCCAGTTGTTCGAATGCTCATGACTTAGACTCTCATTTCAATGTTCAGATCCTCTGAACTAGCTCAGTATCTGATTGAACTGAGCGTACGAGAGTGGTACTGAAGGGAATCAGTTTGAAGAACATAAGAGCATAAGATACAGGAGTAGAATGAGGCCATTCAGCCCAGTAATACTCTCTGCCAATTAATGAGATTCTGACTGATCTGATAATCCTAAACTCCATTTACCTGCCTTTTCTGCTTAGCCCCTGATTAAAAATCTGCCTATCTCAGACTTGAATATACTTAATGACACACCTTGACAGCCCTCTGTGGTAAAGAATTGCCACAGATTCAGAGTCTCTTAGAGAAGAAATCTGTTAAACTCTTTAAGAATCCTTTACATTTTACTGAGATCACCTCTCATTCTTCTATATTCCAGCGAGTGGAGTCCAGACCTGTTTAACTTTGCTCATAATACAATCCTTCCATAAGAGCAACCACACAAATGAACCTTCTCTGAACTGCCTCCAATTAAGTAATATCTTTTCTTTCATACAGGAGCCAAAACTGCTCACATTGCTCCAGATGTGGTCTCCCCAGCACCTTGTACAGCTGCAGTAAGACTTCCCTACTCTTATACTCCAATCCCCTTTAAAAAGGGCCAACATTTCATAACCTTCCTGATTACCAGCTGCCCATTGTGCCAGCTTCCTGTGTTTTGTGCATAAGTCTCTTTCTGTTGTAGCTTTCTGCAGTTTTTCTCAATTTAAATAGTATTCTGCAGGTTTGTTCTCCCTTCCAAAATGAACAACTCCACATTTCCCCAAATCATACCATTTGCCAACTTTTTGCTTACTTAATTAGCTTGTTAATTTCTTTCTATAATCTGTTTGTATCCCTCTCACAAGTTGTCTTTCCACCTATTTTTATGCCATTTGCAATTTTGCCTACAGTGTATTATCTGCCTTCCTCCAAGTCAAAGAACAAAGAAAATTACAGTACAGGAACAGGCCCATCGGCCCCCCAAGCCTGCATCGACATGCTGCCCATCATAACTAAAACCCCAACTCTTCCAGGTACCACATCCCTCTATTCCCATCCTGCTCACATATTTGTTAAGATGCCCTTTAACAGACACTATAGAATCTGCTTCCATTACCTCCCCTGGCAGCGAGTTTCAGGTTCCCACCACCTTCGTGTAAAAAAGTCTGCCTCATACATCACCTTCAAACATTGCCCCTCACACATTAAACCTATGGCCCCTAGTAACTGACTCTTCTACCCTGAGAAAAAGCTTCTGACTGTCCCATCTGTCCATGCCCTTCATAATCTTGGAGATCTCTATCAAGTCACCCATCAACATCGGTTGTTCCAATGAGAACAGACCAAGTTTCTCCAACTTCTCCTCAACTAATGCTCTCCATATCAGGTAACATCCTGGTAAATCTTTTCTATACCCTCTCCAAAGCCACCACATCCTTCTGGTAGTGTGGCGACCAGAATTTTACACAATATTCCAAAAGCAGCTTAACTAAGGTTCTATAAAGCTGCAACATTATCTGACTATTTTTAAACTCAATGCCCCAGCCGATGAAGTCAAGCTTGCCATATGCCTTGTTGACGACCTTCCTCACCTGGGTTAACGATTTCAGTGACCTGGGTACCTGTACACCCAGATCCCTCTGCCTATCAGTACTGTGAAGGGCTCTGTCATTTACTGTATATTTTCCATCCAAATTAGACCATCCAAAATGCATTATCTTACATTTTTCCAGATTAAACTCCATCTGCCATCTCTCTGCCCAAGTCACCAACCGACCTATATCCTTCTGAATCCTCTGGACGGTCCTCATCACTGTCAGCAATTCCACCAACTTTTGTGTCCCCTGAAAACTACACAGATCTTTAACCATCAGGACCTTAAAACCTACAGAATTGTGTCACTGTACTCAAACTGCTCCCCTACAGAGACATTGACCACCTGGCCAGGTTCATTCTCCAATACTAGGTTCAGTAGGGCCCCTTTCCTAGATGGACTGTCTACATACTGTTTCAACAAGCCCTCCTGGATGCTCCTTATGAACTTAGTCCCATCTGAGCCCCAAGCACTAGGTGAGTCCCAGTCAATACATGAGAAGTTAAAATCACCCATGACAACAACTGTAAGATAACAAAGTGTGAAGCTGGATGAACACAGCAGGTCAAGCAGCATCTCAGGAGCACAAACGCTGACGTTTCGGGCCTAGACCCTTCATCAGAGAGGGGGACGGGGTGAGGGTTCTGGAATAAATAGGGAGAGAGGGGGAGGCGGACTGAAGATGGAGAGACAAGAGAGTTGCAGTGGGAGAGAGATTCCCTGTGGTTGGTCCAGAGGGAGGAGGGTAACTTCTTCTGGTTAGGCCGAAACGTCAGCTTTTGTGCTCCTGAGATGCTGCTTGGTCTGCTGTGTTCATCCAGCTTCACACTTTGTTATCTTGGATTCTCCAGCATCTGCAGTTCCCATTATCACTGATACAATTTTAACCTCACTGCAAAGCCTCTTCCAGGGATGCCTAACCTGAAGAAGTTACCCTCCTCCTTCCGGACCAACCTCAGGGAATCTCTCTCCCACTGCAACTCTCTTGTCTCTCCATCTTCGGTCCGCCTCCCCCTCTCTCCCTATGTATTCCAGAACCCTCACCCCATCCCCCTCTTTGATGAAGGGTCTAGGCCCAAAACGTTAGCTTTTGTGCTCCTGAGATGCTGCTTGGCCTGCTGTGTTCATCCAGCTCCACACTTTGTTATCTTGGATTCTTTAGCATCTGCAGTTCCCATTATTTATGACGACAACTGTGTTGCTTTTACATCTTGCCATAGTCTGCCTACATTTCTGTTCTTTTACCTCCCACTGGCTGTTGGGAGGCCTATAGTAAACCCCAAACAATGTGATTGCATCCTTCCTGTTCCCGAGCTCTACCCATAGTACCTCACTGTATGAGCCATCCAAGGTGTCCTCCTGCAGTACTGCTGTGATATTCTCCTTCACAAATAGTACAACTCCCCCACCACTTTAATAACCCCCTCTATCCCACCTCGAACATCTGTATCCTGGAACATTAAGCTGCCAATCCAGTCCCTCCCTTAACCAGATCTCTATAATAGAAATAACTTCATAGTTCCAAGTACTAATCCAAGCTCTAAGTTCATCTGCCCTATCGGTTACACTTCTTGCATTGAAACAGATACACTTCAGTCCATCAGATCGACTTTTGATCAGTAACCACACCCTGCCTGCACTTACTCTAAGCCTTACTGGCCCTATTCTCTAGTTCCCTTTCAGTCCATTCACCTTTGCTTTGGCTCCCATACTGTTGCCAAGTCATTAATATATATTGTAAATAGTTGCTGCCCTCACACTGATCCCTGTGAAACCCACTGAATATAGGTCACCACAGAACCCCTAATCCCCACTCACTATTTCCTGCCCATTAGCTAAGTCTCAATCCATTCCAATACTTTACTTCCAATACGTAAGGCTCTTCTGACTTCAGCTTTTATGAGGCACCTTGTCAAATGCCTTAGAATCAAAATCACACAGTACAGTAGGGTCCCTTCAGCCCATCAAGCCTGTACCACCAAGAATGTACTGCCACCCACTTGCCTGCAATAGGCCCATAACTTTGAATGTTATGACATTTCAAGTGCTCATCCAAATAGATTTTTTTGAACATTGTGATGCTTCCCATCTCAACAACCCTCCCAGCCAGTGCATTCCAGACCCTAACCACCCTCTGGGTGAATAGCATTTTCTTCAAATCCCACCTTTCACTTTAAAATTATGCCCACCTTGTTATTGACCCTTCGACTAAGAAGAGCAGCACCTTTCTGTCTCCCATGTCCATGCCCCTCATGATGTTATACACCTCTATCAAATCACATCTCAGCCTTCTCTGCTCAAAGAAAACAACCTAAGCTTATCCAGGATAATAAAATGTGAGGCTGGATGAACACAGCAGGCCAAGCAGCATCTCAGGAGCACAAAAGCTGACGTTTCGGGCCTAGACCCTTCATCAGAGAGGGGGATGGGGGGAGGGAACTGGAATAAATAGGGAGAGAGGGGGAGGCGGACCGAAGATGGAGAGCAAAGAAGATAGGTGGAGAGGGTGTAGGTGGGGAGGTAGGGAGGGGATAGGTCAGTCCAGGGAAGACGGACAGGTCAAGGAGGTGGGATGAGGTTAGTAGGTAGCTGGGGGTGCGGCTGGGGGTGGGAGGAAGGGATGGGTGAGAGGAAGAACCGGTTAGGGAGGCAGAGACAGGTTGGACTGGTTTTGGGATGCAGTGGGTGGGGGGGAAGAGCTGGGCTGGTTGTGTGGTGCAGTGGGGGGAGGGGATGAACTGGGCTGGTTTAGGGATGCAGTGGGGGAAGGGGAGATTTTGAAACTGGTGAAGTCCACATTGATACCATATGGCTGCAGGGTTCCCAGGCGGAATATGAGTTGCTGTTCCTGCAACCTTCGGGTGGCATCATTGTGGCAGTGCAGGAGGCCCATGATGGACATGTCATCAAGAGAATGGGAGGGGGAGTGGAAATGGTTTGCGACTGGGAGGTGCAGTTGTTTGTTGCGAACTGAGCGGAGGTGTTCTGCAAAGCGGTCCCCAAGCCTCCGCTTGGTTTCCCCAATGCTTATCCAGCCTGTCTTCATCACTAAACTCCTCCATCCCAGGCGACATCCTGGTGAATCTCTCCTGCCAACCCTCCAATGCTATCACATCCTTCCTATAGAGTAGGGACCAGAACTGCACACAGTGCATCAGCTGTGGCCTAACCAACATGCTGTACAGCTCCAACATGACCTCCCTGCTCTTATAATCCGCGCGGTGGTTGAGAAATGCAAGTAATCTGTATGCCTGATAAAAAAATGTGAGGCTGGATGAACACAGCAGGCCCAGCAGCATCTCAGGAGCACAAAAGCTGACGTTTCGGGCCTAGACCCTTCATCAGAGAGGGGGATGGGGTGAGGGTTCTGGAATAAATAGGGAGAGAGGGGGAGGCGGACCGAAGATGGAGAGAAAAGAAGATAGGTGGAGAGAGTATAGGTGGGGAGGTAGGGAGGGGATAGGTCAGTCCAGGGAAGACGGACAGGTCAAGGAGGTGGGATGAGGTTAGTAAGTAGGAGATGGAGGTGCGGCTTGTGGTGGGAGGAAGGGATGGGTAAGAGGAAGAACAGGTTAGGGAGGCAGAGACAGGTTGGACTGGTTTTGGGATGCAGTGGGTGGAGGGGAAGAGCTGGGCTGGTTGTGTGGTGCAGTGGGGGGAGGAGACGAACTGGGCTGGTTTTGGGATGCGGTGGGGGAAGGGGAGATTTTGAAGTTGGTGAAGTCCACATTGATACCATATGGCTGCAGGGTTCCCAGGCGGAATATGAGTTGCTGTTCCTGCAACCTTCGGGTGGCATCATTGTGGCAGTGCAGGAGGCCCATGATGGGCATGTCATCTAAAGAATGGGAGGGGGAGTGGAAATGGTTTGCGACTGGGAGGTGCAGTTGTTTATTGCGAACCGAGCGGAGGTGTTCTGCAAAGCGGTCCCCAAGCCTCCGCTTGATTTCCCCAATGTAGAGGAAGCCACACCGGGTACAGTGGATGCAGTATACCACATTGGCAGATGTGCAGGTGAACCTCTGCTTAATGTGGAATATGATCTTGGGGCCTGGGATAGGGGTGAGGGTGGCCTCAAGGCCCTCCGCTTCTTCCTGTCCCGCAGGCCTGACCAGTCCCCCTCCACCGACACTCTCATCCACCTAGCTGAACTCGTCCTCACACTCAACAACTTCTCTTTTGACTCCTCCACTTCCTACAGACTAAGAGGGTGGCCATGGGCACCCACATGGGCCCCAGCTATGCCTGCCTCTTTGTAGGTTGCGTGGAACAGTCCCTCTTCCGCACCTACACAGGCCCCAAACCCCACCTCT